>NC_069501.1:348921047-349043892 GCF_027579735.1 Bombina bombina | reverse complement strand
TTTGTAATCAATAATTTTCTGACTGTCCCTTTAAGCTGTGTTATTGGCATTCAAACAGTAATATGCCATCATGGATAATTGTAATGGTAATTTTGTTTGCGATTCGGGAAACAGTTTGGACATCACATCACAGAAACCAATCAATATCATGAACAAGGATAGGTATGTGATGATGTGGTTTTCACACACTTATAACCCACACTCTGCAAACAATCTCCCTCCATGGACCCGGTCCCATAGAAGTCGATTATATACAGAGTGTGGTCCACAAGTGTATGAAAACCACATCATCACATACCTATCCATTACACATTAAATTAAAAAAACCAGTAAAGATGAAAAAAAATACTTACTTCCTCTTCCTTCCCCTCTTCCCACGGGGCTGAGGCTCTGGGAGAGGCAACTGCCGACTCCGAAGAGTTCTCCTTGGAGCTGTTGTGGGAAGAGTGGAAGGAAGAGTACTGGGACGACCAAGGGGAAGAGGAGAAGATGGCTGAGGAGGAGAAGATGGCTGAGGAGGAGAAGATGGCTGAGGAGGAGTAGATGGCTGAGGAGGAGTAGATGGCCCGGCAGGAGTAGATGGCCCGGCAGGAGTAGATGGGCCGGCAGGAGGAGATGGCCCAGCATCTTGGTGAAGCTGAAATATTCTGGTTTGTCCTTCTTCGATTCAGTATGGTGATGATTTGGTTTTGTCCTTGAATAATTTGATTTTGGCCATCAAGTATTCTATTGCGTCCTTCGATATTTTCTATCCGGGAGGTACGCATCTGGTCTATGTAGTCCAGTAGAACCCGCACCTCCGCTATTTCCTCTTGTTGTGCACCCGTGCATGGCGGGGTGCGGGTCCTTGAGGGGCCTCGGGTTCCGCGGGATCCTCCTGTGCTTCCGGGGCCTCTTCATCATCTCCCGTGCGCTCTTCGTCACGGGGGGGCCTCTTCCCTCCAAAGTGGAAATTCCTCCCCACCACTCTCATCCCGGGGAGATGCATGAGGCTGTGTTTCCTGTGCTGCCTCCTCCACAGACTCTGTATATTAAAAAATTACAAAAAAAAAAATTTATATATTAGCATATTTGAAAATCAAGCTTTAAATGACTTAGCTTACGATACAATTACAAATGCAGAATCATTAATCCACTTAGAAATCTAACAAACAATCAATACGATTTCAGCTTTTTCATAAACCGTGTTTGTGATATCTGGTCAATGTGAATGTTTTAGCGTTTGTTTTCAGTCTGTTTAAATGCACACCTAACCTATAGCCTAGATACTGATGTAACCGCAAAGTAATTGAATGCGTGTAAACAACGTTATAGCATTAATCGGATCCTTAACACATGAAACACAATGTTTTATCTTTCATGATTTAGAAGCATACATTTTTTATCAACTTTCGAATGTACTTTTCTTATCTAATTAGCTTAATTCTCTGGATATTCTTTGCTGAAAAGCATATCTAAATATGCTTATAAGATGCTGATTGTTAGCTGAATATAGCTGCCTCCTGTGATTGTTTCACCGTGTGCATGGCTATTTCTTCCTTAAAATATATCTCAAGAAGGATTCAAATTAGGTAATTTAAGTACATTTGAATGTTTTGTCAAATTGTATTCGCTACCTCAATCATGAAAGTAAATGTTTGCATATAGTGTCCATTGAAATACATTCGTATGTGAAATTATTGTTCAATGAGCTTACCGTCAGATGAGAGTGGCAGGTTCCCGGTATCAATTCCTCCGATACCGACTACTTCCACCTCGGAGATGCTGGGCCGCAACATTTCCTACCATCAGCAGTACTCGATTTCAAGGGCAGGTCCGCCACCGGTTCCTGCGGCATGTCGTGCCTCCAGACCTAACTTTTTTTTGAGTTCCAGTTTACAGTCCCGGTAGCGATGTTTGATCGAATCCATATCTCGGTTCCGGCCACCCACTGCATTGACTGCATTCCTGATCTCATTCCAGAGCCTCCTCTTGTCAGTCGGGGTTGTCTTTTGGTGCTGCAGCCTCCTATGCCTGGCCATATAGGCCTCTACGAGGGCCTCCTTCTCCTCCATCGTAAACCTCGCCTCCCTAGTCGCCTTGGCCTTCCCCTGTGATGATGCCCTCTGTTTCCCGGACTGTGAAGCCCTACTCTGACCGCCACTGGGCCCAGCCACTTGGTCATCTTGAACCAAGTGGCTGGGTCCACCCACCGCTTCCACCCCCACTTCCTGCCCCCCTTCCTGCTCCCCTTCCTGCCCTGTTCCTCTCCCCCTCCCTCTCCTCAACCCTCTACCTGTCCCCTGCCTGGCCTCCATCTTTTCCCTAAACTAAACCCCAAATAATCAAACAAAAAGTGAGTGTGATGAAATGAAAGGGGGTCAAAATAAAGAAGTAAAAAGACAAAAAAGGTGCTTAAAGTGTGAGAGGGATGTAAAAAAACAAAGAGGGTAAGGAGTATTTAAATAAACCAAAAGAAGAAGAAGACTAAAAGGAGGATATGTAAACTAAATGTAACTAGGGGATGGGTATGGGATGGGTATGGGGTATGGGATAAGAGTAAATGGGATGAAAGGGAATGGGACTACAAGGAATGGGGTATGGAGTGTAGTATGAGGGGGTAGGGGGTATGGAGTGTATGTAGTGTTATTGATAAGTGTATGTATGTATTGAATGTGTTTGCGTGTAAATGTGTTAAGTGTACAGAAAAATCACTCGCTCGCTAACTCACACTACTACTAATTCTCACTAACAAACACTCCCACTAACTCTCACTAACTACCAGTAACTTACGCTCCCACTAACAACTCTCACTAATGACTCCCACTAACTCACTCACGCTCCCACTAACAGACTCTCTCCCACTCCCACTAACTCCCACTAACTCATTCACTCTCTCACGCTAACACTTACAATTGACTCTCTCACGCTAACACTAACTCACTCTCAAAAATTCTCAAACTCTCTAATCTTAAACCTCCAATCTCCAAAGACCCAACAGCAACACAGTAAAAGAAGCCCTGCTTGTGTGGTGCTTATATACCCTGTGTAAATGTTTAATGATGTCCCAATTTCCGTTGTAAATAGTGTTCAGGTGTGCTTTATTAGCAATTAATATTAGTGCAATGTGTATTAAGTGTGTGAATTAGCGCATGCTCATTTAGAGTTGGTATTTGTGGAATGTGTAGAATGCGATGATGTCATAGTGGTCGTTTTCTCTAACATTGTCCAATAGTATTCTTTTTAAATGTGAATTTGCGATGGTGTGTTCTTAGTGAAGTGTTGTATATGTATGTTTGTCATAATATATAGTGATATTGAATGCGTTTTTTTTTCTAGTGTATGTATATCTTTTTTAATCCTTGTTGTTATTTTGCGATTTTCCGCATCATAAAGTATATGCGTATTCCCCGTATTAAATTTTATTACAAATTCCCCCGCTTGTGAATGTGTAATGCTTGTGTGCTTTGTTGATTGATTGTTGTGACATTTGGGGCGTGTTATTGTTGTGCATGATGTGGTATGTGTCATATGACCGAGCTGTGCGTATTCTCGCGAGATCGAGTGTTAGGTGAAAAAAGCTATTTTTTGCCTTTCCCATTGATCTCTATGGGAGACTGTCTAACGCGGGCAGGATTACGCGTGTGACATACACGCGTTAAGAGCATCGTTAGATGGTCTTATTTGAACTCTAAATACCGGAGTTAAACAATGCCGTGCGTTAGACATAAAACACGCGTGGCGTTAACAACCCATCTACCGCCGAACTCCAAATCTAGCCGTTAGGTTTTTTGCCTTTCTAAGGACTGTGAGACATAAAAATGTGTACGAAAAAGTAAGAGGTTTTTAATGTTGCTTTAAAAGTTGACAAAAAAAAAGTTGCAACACTATGTATAACAGACCGAAAAAAAACAAAAAACATAAAAAAAAACAGATAACTACTACAAAATGGCTAATATGTGTTTCAAAATGTCCCAAAATTGCAACAAAATTTCCCCAAAATGGCTACAATTCTAATTTTCCTTAGACAGCCTTTCTTAAAAATAGGAATCTCACAACAGTATCTATAAATAAACACAGAACAGAAGGCGCAACATAGTGCAGTTCAACAATTGTATCCAAATGTGTTGAAAAGTAACTTTTTTTTTTTTTTTTCAAAGTGAACATTTTATAAGTGAGGCACAAATTTTTAAGAATTATACAAGAATTACACTCAGTACTCTCCACACTGCTGGTTACTAACTAACAAACTGCCTACTGACATCTGCTAAGGAATGCTGAGTTAACCTACAGTCTCTTCTGCTTTCAGGTACGTGAATTAAGGCCCTGCATTGAAATCCTGCTATATTCCCTGCTTTTCTGTCATTTGACACCAAGTCTCTCTTTTTGGTACGTGAATTAAGGCCCTGCATTGAAATCCTGCTATATTCCCTGCTTTTCTGTCATTTGACACCAAGTCTCTCTTTTTGGTACGTGAATTAAGGCCCTGCATTCAAATCCTGCTATATTCCCTGCTTTTCTGTCATTTGACAACAAGTCTCTCTTTTTGGCCCTGCATTGAAATCCTGCTATATTCCCTGCTTTTCTGTCATTTGACACCAAGTCTCTCTTTTTTGTACGTGAATTAAGGCCCTGCATTGAAATCCTGCTATATTCCCTGCTTTTCTGTAATTTGACACCAAGTCTCTCTTTTTGGTACGTGAATTAAGGCCCTGCATTGAAATCCTGCTATATTCCCTGCTTTTCTGTCATTTGACACCAAGTCTCTCTGTGTGTGTGTGTGTATATATATATATATATATATATATATATATATATATATATATATATATATATTGAGCACATGAATTTAGGCTGTTAAAATTAAGTCCTGCATTTTTTGTAATGATTTTTCCCTATGTCTCAATTCTACTGTCTAGTTAATTGCCATGTGATGCTCAATCCTTATCAATACTTGCTATAACTCTATAATTTATAGTTTTCTTATGTCACAGTTTTAACCCCTCCAAATTTTACTGTCTGTTTACTTAACTCATCTCACCCTGAGCAGATTCTAACATTCCAATTGGCCTTACCAACTGTCTTTTATTAGCAATTAACTAAATTTAGTGGACTCAGCTGACTGCCCTACCTGTATATATTTCAGACTAGTTTGGGGAAGTGCATTGCACAGGGGTGTGTGCATTGGTTACAGGGCTGTGTACTTTTTAACAATAGCACATGTTCACATTTTCAAAGTGAACATTTTATAAGTGAGGCACACATTTTTAAGAATTATACAAGAATTAAGTGAACATTTTATAAGTGAGGCACAATTTTTTAAGAATTATACAAGAATTAAGTGAACATTTTATAAGTGAGGCACAAATTTTTAAGAATTATACAATAATTGAACAAGGATTGGGAAAGGGGCAAGATACAAGGCAAGTACTCTTGTAATACTGTGTTTTATGTATCTCATTGTATCCTTTTGCAAGTGCTGCTGTAACACTAATGTGTTTACTTGGTTCCCACTTTCAGAATAATGCTCAATATCTTCATATTCCTTTTTGCTACCTCTTGTCTCTATAATAAACTACATTACTCACTTACACCTTCTCCTTCTGCACCTGCACTGTTCATTAGCCCATCTCTCTTATACTCACCTTACTTTTGTACTCATGAACTTTATCTATTCCTAAACACTCTCTCTCCCCTCTGCACTTCAGCCAAACAGTCTCATCACTGCAAATCTGCTTCTCATCTCATGTCACTCTCCCTCTTGCTCATACTAGCTGCTGGCGACATCTCCCCTAATCCTGGTCCCTCACAACCTCCTAGCCTTTCACATCCTTGTGTGCCTTTCAATAGACTTCATAAACTAAACTCTGGTAACCTTAATTGCATTCCTCTTACATCTAAAAACCCCTCCCCCTTCACTTGTGCACTCTGGAACTCTTGCTCTGTTTGCAACAAGCTCACTTCTATCCATGATCTCTTTATCTCCCACTCTCTTAACCTTCTGGCTCTTACGGAAACCTGGCTCTCTGCTTCAGACACAGCATCCACTGCTGCACTGTCACATGGGGGTCTCCATTTCAGCTACACTCCTAGGTCTGGCAATAGATAAGGAGGTGGTGTCGGTATTTTACTTTCCTCTAGTTGCACCTTCCAACAAATACAGCCCTTCTCTTCACTCACATTTTCTTAATTTGAAGCACACATGATTCGTTTATTCTCTCCCCTCTCTATACATGTTGCAGTCATATACCGCCCCCCTGGCTCCCCAACTCAATTTTTAGATCACTTTGCTGCCTGGCTTCCTTATTTCCTTTCCTCAGACACCCTTGCCCTCATTCTTGGCGACTTTAACATCCCTCTTGAAAATCCCAATGCCTCCTCTGCAATACAACTTCTTCAACTGACTTCCTCTTTCGGCCTGTCACAATGGACTGACTCTCCCACTCACAAAGATGGTCATTCCCTTGATCTGATTTTCACCTATCGATGCACTCTTTCAAATTTAACAAACTCCCCTTTTCCTCTCTCTGACCATCATCTCCTAACTTGCAACATCACTTCCCTGCCTACAACTCCCCCTACCCCTCACACCAAACTTCACAGAAGCACTAAGTCACTAGATCTGCATCAGCTCGCTAGCTCTCTCAAACCTCTCCTCTCATCCATCACCTCCTTTTCCTGCCCTGACCAATCTATCTGCCAGTATAATTCCACCCTTACATCGGTCATTGACACCCCTCCAACCTTAGCTCAGAAACCACACTCTCATCCCCAGCCCTGGCATACTTCTCTGACACGATACCTACGCAGATGCTCCCGTACTGCTGAGCGACATTGGAGGAAATCTCGGAGTTCAGCTGACTTTCTTCACTACAAGTTCATCCTGAACTCCTACTATTCTGCCCTTAATCTTTATAAGCAACATTATTTTTCTAATCTCATCTCTACTCTTTCCTCTAACCCTAAACGTCTGTTCTCCATGTTCAACACTCTTCTTCGCCCACCCCCACATCCTAACACAACCTCTCTCTCAGCTCAAGATTTTGCAAGCCACTTCAACAACAAAATTGACTCCATCAGAAGTGAAATCAGCTCTCAACATACTTCCAATCTCCCACCCCCTCAAAAGCTCACGATCACCCAAAACCCAAATATCCAAAAATGCAGCTCTTTTGCCCCTGTTAATGAGGATGAAGTTTCTGCCCTTATACTGTCCTCCCACCTCACTACCTGTCCCCTCAACCCCATCCCCTCACAGCTACTCCCCTCCCTCTCTTCTACCCTCACCCCCATACTCACACACATTTTCAACCTCTCCCTCAGCACTGGTATATTTCCCTCATCTCTAAAACATGCACTGGTCACACCTATCCTCAAAAAACCTTCCCTTGATCCAACCTCCCCATCCAATTACCGCCCTATTTCCCTACTCCCTCTTGCCTCAAAGCTCCTCGAAAAGCTAGTTTACGCACGTCTATCCCATTTCCTTACACTAAACTCTCTTCTTGACCCACTGCAATCTGGATTTCATTCCCATCACTCTACAGAGACAGCAATTGTCAAGGTTACCAATGACCTACTTAAAGCAAAATCCAAAGGCCACTTCTCTCTGCTTATCCTCCTTGACCTGTCTGCAGCCTTTGACACTGTTGACCACCCTCTTCTGCTCCAAACCCTCCAATCCTTCGGCATCTGTGACACAGCCCTCTCATGGTTCTCTTCCTATCTGACTAACCGTACATTTAGTGTAGCCTTCTCCGGAGCATCCTCTGCCCTGTTACCACTTTCTGTTGGGGTACCTCAAGGCTCTGTCCTTGGTCCCCTTCTCTTTTCAATCTACACGTTGTCACTAGGTTCCTTAATAAAGTCCCATGGGTTTCAATACCATTTGTATGCCGATGACACCCAAATCTACCTCTCTGCACCAGACCTACCTCCTTCCTTACTAACCCGTGTCACTAACTGTCTTTCTCACATCTTATCTTGGATGTCCTCTCACTACCTTAAGTTAAATCTCTCCAAAACTGAACTCCTTATTTTTTCCCCTTCTTCCAATGTCTCCACCCCCAAAATTTCTATTACTGTTGATAATTCCATCATTACCCCTACCCCGCACGCCCGATGTCTTGGGGTCACACTTGACTCAGATCTTTCCTTCACTCCTCACATTCAGTCCTTGGCTAAAGCCTGCCGCTTCCACCTTAAAAACATTGCTAAAATTAGACATTTCCTTACACAAGATACAACCAAGATTTTAATCCACTCTCTCATCCTTTCCCGCCTCGACTACTGCAATTCCGTCCTCTCTGGTCTACCTAGCTACCGCATAGCTCCTTTACAATCCATTATGAATGCCTCTGCCAGGCTCATCTTCCTTACTTGTCGCTCTTCATCTGCTGCACCTCTCTGCCAATCCCTTCACTGGCTTCCTCTTGCCTCTAGGATTAAACACAAAATCCTCACCCTGACATATAAAGCTCTCAACGGCACTGCTCCCCCTACATCTCAGAACTTGTCTCTAGATACTCTCCCTCCCGTCCCCTTCGATCAGCTCAGGATTTCCTCCTCTCCTCCTCTCTTGTTACTTCCTCACATTCACGTTTACAGGACTTCTCCAGACTGGCCCCCATCTTGTGGAATTCCATGCCTCGCTCCATAAGACTCTCCCCTAGTTTTAACAGCTTCAAGCACTCCCTAAAAACTCTACTATTCAGGGATGCATACAACCAACACTAACCTTTCCTATCGCCATTGCTTTCCCCTTTAACCCCTTAGATTGTAAGCCTATGGGCCCAGCTGTTTACAGATTGCTTCATAAGAGCCGACTACAACAGTGAAACTCTCGGCAGGGCCCTCTACCCACTTGACCCCTACAAAAGCTATCCTATACACCGACTATGTTTACAGCGCTGTGGAATCTGTTAGCGCTTTACAAATACCTGATAATAATAATAAATAATAAATGTACTTACAAAACTTCTGCACTCCCTGTGTTCCAGCACACTGATGTCTCAGCAACATCTCCTGGACCTCCAACATTGTCTTGTTCCTTGCCTGGAAAGAGAGAAGAGGGACCAGGGACTCCATAGTTAAAATAAATAATTATTTTAAAACATTAAAAGGGGATAGCAATACATGCCCCTAAGAATGCAAAGTGTTTCTCATCAGGCACACTTTCCTCAGGCATGGGAGGTACCACAGTTTTGTGTTCTGTGTTAAAATCTGTGAGTAGACTAATAACATTTCTACTAATGAGGATTAAAAGGTACTTAGATTCAATAGCACATACAGTGATGCTTCAATAGAAATAACTAAAATAATAAAAATATAGCCGGACGTCCTAAACCTGATAAACCATGTGTAACATTTTATAATAAAAATATTAAGGGATTAAATGCTTACCGGATCCTTCTTCACAGAGGAGAGGATTTAACATAACTTAATTAAATAACTATGTACATGAGAATGTAGTGCGAAATAACCACAGACAAACTTTTTATGGGAAAATTTTGTGACCGTCACAGGCCATAAAATTTTATTAACCTAACAAACTAGATAGAACTGATAGAACTGAAAATATATATGGCGGCATAGAGATCAGCTACCCAGAACAGCAGGAGATCACCGGCCCAACGGGAACAGCAGCAGAGGGGTTTCTGCCCTAAGGAGATGACGCTGAGGGGTTGCAGAGATCACGTGACCATCCCTCAAAAGGGAGGAAGGAGGGTTACCGTCACGTGCACGTGAGGGCCTACCCTCCTCCCCGGAAGTCTGGCCATCACTCACCCCTAGCGACCTTCTCCTGCGCAACCGGACCGAGGATCTCCCGCCGCCAGGGTGAAAAGAAGATCTTCCACCTAGATAAGGATTCCCTGTTACCAAGCCGTGTAAACCGCATAACAGGGAGAGGAGATCCATATCCTACAGTAATGGCTTATTGGGCCTAGGGTGAGTAGCCATAGCCCTGCCATTAAGGTGCCGTCGAAAATACAACATCATTAAAACATTACAAAAGGGGAAGGGAGGGAGGGGAAAAACTGCTTCAGCCAGGATCCGGAGAAGAAGAGGAAGTTGCAAGGGAGAACTTGGCTTATCTACTGGTAAGGAGGGGCCTACCCTAAATTGCAACAATGTTGCACCCAGCACCTTCCCTCTCTCTTCTAACCCACTCTCCTACAGCCTTAACCCTTAGACTGCTCCAGGCTTATACTAAGCCCTACACTGCATTAAGGGATTAAATGCTTACCGGATCCTTCTTCACAGAGGAGAGGATTTAATATAACTTAATTAAATAACTATGTACATGAGAATGTAGTGCGAAATAACCACAGACAAACTTTTTATGGGAAAATTTTGTGACCGTCACAGGCCATAAAATTTTATTAACCTAACAAACTAGATAGAACTGATAGAACTGAAAATATATATGGCGGCATAGAGATCAGCTACCCAGAACAGCAGGAGATCACCGGCCCAACGGGAACAGCAGCAGAGGGGTCTCTGCCCTAAGGAGATGACGCTGAGGGGTTGCAGAGATCACGTGACCATCCCTCAAAAGGGAGGAAGGAGGGTTACCGTCACGTGCACGTGAGGGCCTACCCTCCTCCCCGGAAGTCTGGCCATCACTCACCCCTAGCGACCTTCTCCTGCGCAACCGGACCGAGGATCTCCCGCCACAAGGAAGCATTTTAATGGTACCCTTGCCGCCAACCCACAACCCGATTTACAGGAGGGGTAACAGAGCTCTCTGAATGTCCCCTATGAATAAATCCAGCCCCACATCTGAAAGGTGAACTTTATCCCTTCTATATAGCTCGGTTCTATCAGCCGAAATGGCTTCGTGCCGTACCACGAAGCCACCTGACCCAGTGACGGTTTTCGCTACAGACGCATTGATCTTCTTCCTAACCCGGTATGCCGCCGTATGGGCCGACATATGCCTCCAGTGGAGACGGGGTATTATATGGGACCACCCTATCATGACCCCCGGGATGCGTACTCTTAGCCACCCAATGTCTGCCTGCATAACCTTAATCAACTGTAAAACTGGTATGGCCCCCACATCGTTACCCCCTAGGTGAAGAATAATAATGTGAGGCTTCCCCCAGCGTACCAGGGCCTCAGATATGGTTCCTGCTAATTGGGGCCAGCACATCCCCCTATCACCCAACCACCTAACGGATGCCTTGTTGGGAGGGAGACCTAGGGATTGGCCAAATGGGAGGGACGCACAGCGTAGGGAGGCCCAGTGGACAAAGGAGTGGCCCACAATCCAGATTCGCTTCACCCCTGGGGTAGTGCCTGTGGAGACAAACATTTTAGTATCCTGAATTAACATCTAAACATTAAACAATTGGACGGACATAGGTTCTGAAACAATTGGACCGCCAACGCCCAATACGTTTTATGTCCTCGCACGAGGAGCCCGCTTGCGCAGCGTTAGTCGCGGCCCCTATGCGAAAAGAGTGCGGGGCCAGTCTGCTAGCGTCCAGCCCCGCCTGGACTGCCGCCAATTTTAGGACCCTACCGAACTGAAATTTGGAAAGGGATCTGCCGTCCGCATGGACCATAAATTGCCCCGGGCCAGGCGGCCTTTGAGCCAGGTAAAGGTTAACGCAGTTAACCGGGCAGCATGCGCTGTTCACCTGAGGGTGAACGGGGATCCAGGTTCCCTTACCCTCCTGATCTGTCTTTGATCGCGGCAGAAAAAGAAGTAAGGAATCAGGGGCAGCTCTAACATGTTGCAGTTGTATACCTGCCCCTGACGCCTGCTTGGAGGGTGCTACTACCTCACTAACTCTAAGAGCGGCGGCAAAGGCCAGATTAAACGCAGTTTTGAAGAGTAGGGCTTCAAAATCTGATCTACAGACCACGTCGAGCGCCAAGAGCAATCGCTCCAGGCGGTCGCGGGTGATGGGTTCGCGCGTGTCTATTTTCCGCTGCTGCGATCTGCCCCAACCCTTGATCACCTGCCTAATAAAAAAGGAATTGGTTGGGTCAGGAATGGCTAATGCCCTATAGAAAAATGAGAGGGCGGCCAATTTGGATTGTATTGCCCCCTGACGGGCCCCAGAGGCATGCAAACTCACCAGCCAATCATGTAAGTTGTCTCTAGACCCCTGAGCAGCGTCGGCTCCCCTGGACGCACAGAAATTGTCCCATTCAGACCACATGCGGGCATAGGCGTGCCAAGTGGATGGTGCTAAGGAGGAGCGGACCAACGGCAGTAAGGCTATCCAGGAAGGACGAGCTGCCAAAGGAAATCAGGACAGCGTAAACCCACGGCTGCAGCTGTGGGGGCTAACTTGCGAAATGTCACCCATTCGAATCGTGACAGGGCGTCAGCTACAACATTGTTAACGCCCGGGACATGACGGGCCTGGAACTGGATGTTAAGGTCCAGACAGCGCAACACCAGGTGGCGCAGCAAGGTAATGACCTTTGCTGAGGTGGCTGACAAGTTATTGATCGCAAAAACCACACTGATGTTGTCTGTCCAGAACACAACAGTCCCGTTCGACAACTTCCCACCCCACAGCTCGACCGCCAAGACCACGGGGAATAGCTCCAGGAGAGTCAGGTTTCGAGTAAGGCCTGCTGGGGCCCAGGACTCCGGCCAGGGCTCCGCGCTCCACTCTCCCTGGAAATAGGCCCCGTAACCGTGCGATCCAGCTGCGTCAGTGAAAAGGTGCAGTAACTGGCTAGACATGGGAGGGGTACGCCAGACCCGAATCCCGTTAAATCGCGTGAGAAACTGTTCCCAGACTACTAGGTCAGCCAGCAATTCACTCCCTAGGGTTATCTTTGATTTCGGATTTGACCTACCACTAAGCTGTCTTTCCAGTCTACGGTTAAAAACCCGACCCATGGGGATAACTCTGCAAGCGAAATTAAGCAAACCTAACAGGGATTGTAACTGTTTCAGGGAAATAACTGCATTAGAGACTGCCGCTCTGACCGCCTCAAGCATGCCCTGAACTTTATCAGGTGGCAACCTACAGAGCCGAGCCTGGGTGTCGATTTCGATTCCCAGGAAAACTAAACAGGACGCGGGGCCTTGCGTTTTGTCCTCTGCCAGGGGCACCCCGAAATGTCTCATGACGCTGCGCATGATGTTCATTGTGGATAAACAATCATCGGAGCCTGCTCTCCCTACAATGAGAAAATCGTCCAGGTAGTGTGCTATGGGATCGCTGCCCACTTCTGAAGCTACGACCCAATGAAGGAAACTACTGAACGCTTCAAACAAGGCGCATGACAAAGAGCAGCCCATGGGCAGGCAGCGATCCACGTAGTACACACCTGCAAACTTACAACCCATTAGATGGAAAACTGAGGGGTGGAGTGGAAGAAGCCTAAATGCCGACTCAATGTCTAGTTTCGCCAATAGAGCACCATGACCCGCCCTCCTGACCAGGTCTAGTGCGCTATCAAAGGATTGATAGCGCACCGAGCTGAGTTGGGGGTCAATGGCATCATTGACTGAGCTACCTTTTGGGTACGACAGGTGCTGAATGAGGCGAAACTTCCCTGGCTCTTTCTTGGGAACCACCCCCAACGGGGAAATGACCAAATCAGGTAAAGGTGGGTCAGCAAAGGGGCCCGCCATTCGCCCTAAAATCACTTCTTTATTAATTTTATCCCTCACTACTTCGGGGTGTTGGTATGCTGAAATAAGGTTCCTATTAAATCTCTTACCCTTGATTTGCCTAAATGTGGGGATATGAAAACCAAATGAAAAACCCTCCCATAACATACGTGCCGCCGCCTGGTCTGGGTAAGCCCACAACCATGGTGCCATGGCATGTACCTTAATTGGCGTTTCCGCCTTTCTGGCCCAAGTTTGCTGAAGGGGGCTTATTGGTCTGGTCCCTTCGCTTGATGCAGTCACTGCCAGGGTGTGGACCAGAGCAGTACCTGCAGACGTGTCTGAAGGTGCATGCGCTACCCTTGTCGCATTTTTTGTCCTGGAAGGGCCAGCAGGTTCCCCCCCGTTTCCTGCTTCTGGTATTGCGAAAGGACTGCTGCGCTGATTGCTGAGTTGAAGTTACAGCAGCGGGTGCACCCCCTTTTGGGTCCATTCGCTGCCACAACTGGTTATCAGTAGAGTCAAAAGTCAGGGAAGGATTTCCTGCCATTTTCCTCCTGAACTCAGCATCATATTCCCTCCACACACCTTCACTGTGATTACGCTGAATCCAGTGAATAGTGTCCGTGTATTTTAGGATAGGCAAACTCTGGGAGGGGTACTTTTCGATATAACAGGAGGAAAAAACCCTGAAGCACTGGAGCCACTCATCAAAAGTGTCTGGGCGTTTACATTTTTTAGGCCCTGTTCCCTCAGCGCTCCTCTCTCTCTGCCTATACGCCTCCACCGAAAGGTCAAATATATTAACATATTTTCCACGGTGAATCCTACTGACCACCTTTTTGCGCAGGTGTCTATGCAATGAGTATATTTTTCCTGGGCTTGCGTCCCCATAAAGGGCTGCTCGCCTTTCAGAGATGGCCCTGGTAGGGAGAGGTTCAGCTGGCACCTCTGTAGATGGGTTTTGCGGGGCGGTGTTACTGGCGCTGTCCTGCTTATTATCTGGCTTGACCCCCCTCTTTAAAATTTTCTTAATCATTCTAAACATTTTCTTCTGACCTGCCCCTTGTAAACCCAAGGAAGAGTCAGTCTCAGACCCTGAGTCAGAAGAGGATGAGTCAGAGGAAGAATGGTCATTGTGTGTAAATAAAGCATTCTCACCGTGACTAATGGCAGGAGGTCCCTGACCCATGCTGGAAACGGGCTGGCCTGCTTGCTGGTTTTGGAGGGCGAGTCCTGAAGACCCTTGCTGTGCAGTGGAAGTGGTGGCTGCTGCTCCTGCTGTAATGCTGCCTGCTACTCCTGCATCCGCCCCACTCATGACTGTGGCAGTGTTGGTCCGTGTTTTTGCTGCACTTTGTGATCCAATTGCCCCCTGCAAAAGAGAAAGAATTTGGCGAGCACTTTGCCCAATGGATGTGTCTGGATTATCAGTAGCAAGGGGTGGATGAGCTATATGAAGCGGTGTATGAAACCCCTGACTCGCTGACTGTCCATTCGCAGATGCCTGAGCATTCACACCCTGCTGGTCTACAATAGGGTTATGGCTTGCCTGGCTTATTGATTGTGCATGGTTTAATGAGTGTGCATGAGCGCCCTGCGTGGCTGCAATGGGGGAGTGGATACCCTGAGCAAGGGGTTGTACTCCTTGTATGCCTAACATAATGGGATGTTGTAGCTGGCCTAAAGATTGCACATTTGCATTATGTATGCCAACCAGGGGTGTATTATATCCCTGAGGTGCTGCTTGTACGTTCACACCATTCAAAACCGCATTCACACCAATGGGGGATGGTAAATGATGAGACGGTAAATGATGCTCAATGTTTTGATTCACATGCATACTGCGATCATTGCCTTGATTCACATGCAGACTATTATCAGACATATGTGTATTAATGACAATATCATGCGGCTGAGCGGCCGCTTGTACTAAACCACTATCAGCCCTGTGTGGGTTAATAATATCGGGAGCGGCCTGCTGAACGGCATTTGCGTTATCTCCCATTTGTAAAAACTGTAATGGCCTCATTGCCCTGGAAGGGTTAACTCTGCGTGTCCCCCTACCCCTATCACTGGCTATCTGCCTGGTACTACCTCTTATGATGGAGCGACCCCTTTGATGCCCCTGAGGATTAACGTTCAAATGTGCTGTTCGCTTGTGCTGTTTGCTTGCGCTGCTAATGCCCCTCCGACCCCCCACTGATAACCCGCCAACGGCCAAGGACGGCTCTCGGTGCTCACCTGCAAGTGGCGTTGCCCCGGGAGCCGATGTCCCTGCGACCGCGCGGGAATCTGCCAAGCCGGAAGTGCCGATGTCCGCTTCCGGTGACGTCACTAACATGGCGTTGACACCGGAAGTCGGACCCGGACCACGCGGCTGGCGAAGGAGATCGCTAGGCCCCGGGGGGAGCAGCATAGGCCCTGGGGTGGCATGGGCCTCGGGTATGGTGCGCCTAGGGGCAAGTCCGGGTGTTGAGGGCTGAGGGGCCGTTACAGAGGCCATGTTCCGGCCGGGCTGGGGATCGCGTGTTGCCACGTGTGGTGCCTCAATGAGAGGTGTGAAAGGGCGATGGCTGCTGGGGGTAGTTAAAGCAGGATCCGGATCCTGACTAGAAGGATCAGGAGGGAAAACAGCTGGTGTCACACTGGGCCCTGGGGAGGCTGCAGCCATTGCGGATATTATGTTTTTCAATAGGTCAGAAACTGCTGACATAGCAGCAGGGGGTACAGCACTAAGAAATGAGGCCTGTACACTATCAAGGGGTAAATTAACCTGCTGGGTCTGCAATGCTTGCGGTGTGGGGGATTCCTGAGCTAACTCAATATCAATAGGTCCCTGCTCTTCCACATTATGAACCTGGGCTGACACAACAGTAGTATATTGAGTTGGGGGAATGATATCTAAATCATCCTCAGAAATAGATTGAACACTTATCTTTATTTTTTCTTTTGCAGGTGCAGGAGGTTCCTGTTCCGACTGGTAACGTCTGGGAGGCAGAGTAGAACGCCTGGAACGATGCATAGCTGCACTGGTGATGACAGAACTGCTAAGGAAAAACTGCTTCAGCCAGGATCCGGAGAAGAAGAGGAAGTTGCAAGGGAGAACTTGGCTTATCTACTGGTAAGGAGGGGCCTACCCTAAATTGCAACAATGTTGCACCCAGCACCTTCCCTCTCTCTTCTAACCCACTCTCCTACAGCCTTAACCCTTAGACTGCTCCAGGCTTATACTAAGCCCTACACTGCATTTTTTAAAACATACTAGCACCAACAAAATTATAACAAAGGAAAGAAACAGTAAAGCTCTCACTGACAGGTGTCTACAAATGTGCTAGAAGATTGTGTGTGCTGTGACCATACAGAAATAAAAAACAATATGTGGATATTAAACTTGGAAAACAACAACAACAAAAAATCTTAAACTGCTAATCAGATTGTGTAGTGTATATTTTGGAATGTAGCTACAAACTGCTTTATATAGGCGGCACAAAAAGATCTTTAAAAACCAGGGTAATTGTAGCAAGGACTAGTTAAATAAAAACTAACAACAACGTATTACTTTGGCAATATCATAAAAAACACTTGGGGGCCGATTTATCAATGGTCTGTCCGACATGATCTGCTCAGTGGATGATGTCCGACAGATATCGATGAATGCTGACAGCATACACTGTCGGCATTTATCAATGCACCAGCAGTTCTTGTGAACTGCTTGTGCAATGCCGCCCCCTGCAGATTCGCAGCAGGGGGGTGTCAATCAGCTCGATCGTATAGGATCCGGTGGATTGCAGACCGCAGCCTCAGAGGGAGCGGACCAGTTATAGTGCAGCGGTCCTAAGACTGCTGCTTCATAACTGCTGTTTCCGGTGAGCCTGAAGTTTTGCGCAGAATCAGGGGCCATTCGGAACTTGATCATTCGGCCCCCAACAGTCATTTGTGCTTTGTTTACAGCAGACAAAAATGTGTATTTATAATTTATTTGGGATATTTTGAATTAGACTAATATATTCTAAATATAATTTTATTCTGGATGTTGCTTCAATATATTAAAAAAATCTGCCTATTTGTTTAATCAGAGATACTGAAGTACAGACGCTCATTGCTAAAGTAATTATTATATGAAGCATTTCTGGGCCTTAAGAATAAATTATTTTGAAATAACCCTGCACTGTGAAAACTCACCACATACTTTGTACTGAGAACCCTCATGAGCAGAACAAAACAAAAACGTTTTGCAGTAGTTATTGCATTATTTGTTTCCACCTCTTGAAGCTCATTTTTTTTTTTTTTTTTTTTTTTTTTTTACATGGGATATCTTGTTGTTTAATTTTGTCTTGTTTTGTTTTGTCCTTTTTTGGTTGGTGTCAATCATAAATATGTTTATGTCACATCGTCAAATTTTTTTTTTTTAAATATTTTTTTATTGAGGTTAAAGTAATAGGTAACAAACAGTGTTCCAGCCACACAGGTTAAATACAAAATATAAAGCAGTATTAATACTTAGTACATAAGATGAGAATATTGCAATTCAAATATTTATGTTAAATATTAACAAAAAGGTAGTGAAAACTGTCAAACTAACCTGTGCAGGGGTAGGAATGACCTCATTTTTCTTCATAAACCAACCACTACCATATATAACAAGGCGGAGTATAAAGTAAGGACGCGTTTTCAGGAATCTTAATGGAAAGGCAGATGGTGTGTAGGATAGTTTCGAATTATGGAAAGTTAGACATCTCTGAATTGAAAAACCTTATGGATTCAATTATATAATAAAGATACTTATAAGTATACATGGGTAGTAGACTGGCTTGATCGGGGGGGGGGGGGAGTCAGTGGGCCAGAGCCACTTTTGGTTTTGGGGGGGAATTTAAGGGGGGGCGGGCTAGAGTACATATATAGAGAGCGAAGTTATCTTTAAGAACTAGAAGCGATGGGAGACTTATGAGGGTCCTGTAGTAAGGTTGCATAATCAAAAGCTCAGATTCATACACATTTCAATATGATATAGGAGAGGACAAATAAAAAAAAGAAAAAAAAAGGGTTATATATAGGTAGGAAACTACTAAACCTTAGTCCATTAGACAGACAGAGATAAGATCAAATAATATCATCTCCAAGTTTGTGGGCTTGTGAGTAGGTGTGAAGTATTTAGGTTATGTCTCAAGGTAGATGAAATTAATGTAAAAGCCTGGGGATAATTAGTAGCTTTCCAGCTGAGTATTACTTAAATAGAGGGTTATGTTCAAGTTATAGCATAGAATGTAGATAATATATAGATACAAGTAACCAGGTATACACTGTGTGTTAATGTAGTCTAATCAGGTACGCCTGTTTATCATCTTGGTAGGGGGGCAAACATCTGTCAGGCGAATTCGAATATATCAAGTCACACATATAGTATCTATACTCAAAGGACATATGAGTCCATGTTATGCTCCCTAGGTTCCTCTCTATGATGTAGAAGCAATACTCATAGTGAGGTAATGAGGGTGTTATGGAAGTATAGGGTGATAATTAAGTAGCTGCTGCAGGGTAAGCTAAAATAGTGCAGTAGTGTAGTCTGAAGTGCCAACTCCACTTATCTAGTATTTGCGAGGGGTGCAGGTGTTTTCTCTCATGTAGGGGAGATCGATAATACCTAGTTTGGAATACTTAATATGCTGGCTATATATGAAGGGTCAAGAAAATATCTCCCTATGGTACCTTAAGTGTGCAGATCTTACCATAGGGGGATTACTTATGAAATATCTTTTAACACAAAAATACAGACAGCTATATATAGGCATCCACTATATAGCACAGACAACCAATTACTGCATAGTTAATGAAATATTATTCAGAGGGAACATGGAAAAGCACTCCTGCCTCATAACTTTAAGTAGCTAGATATAAACATCAGCAACATAACATAGGGAGTGGAAAGGGAAATAAACTGCTAGCTTTCTCTAAGTTTGATAACATGGTAAATACTGATCAGCAGTGTTTGAACACTTAAACCTATCCACT
Source organism: Bombina bombina (assembly GCF_027579735.1). Classification (NCBI taxonomy): domain Eukaryota; kingdom Metazoa; phylum Chordata; class Amphibia; order Anura; family Bombinatoridae; genus Bombina; species Bombina bombina. The sequence continues at coordinate 349,024,313 of NC_069501.1, read as the reverse complement.
CCATTGAGCAAGAGTTACAGATCAGATGGGTTTTCCAGAGTTTGCTGTAGATGTAAGATAAAAGACCTGAGACCTCTACCCCATGGAACAGAACCGGTAACATAGAAGTTAAATTAGGAAACGTCTTGAGGTTAAATGTATTAATTTTGTGTGGATTTAGGGCTGTCAGAGACTCATATTACAGGGATATGGAGCTTTATCGAATGTCCTCAGAGGTTGCTCTCCCTCTATCACATAAAGCTATGGGAATAACTAAAATATTGCATAGTAAGCATACCGCAATGAGGATCTCACATAACTTATCCTATATATGCCTGATTAATAAGCAATATGGGTATACAATGCTGTGGGGAGGGGGACTGTCATCAAACCATATATATATATATATATATATATATATGTTCACAGCTAAAATAGATAAGGTACATAATGAACATTTAAAAAAAAGACACTATGTAGTTCTAAAGCTTATATATAGGGATGCACTTTAACAATAACTTCAGCAGTGACAACCCTATGAGATGCAGCAAAATTAATTTTCTGGGTCAGCATAAATAAGATGTAACATTTGGGTATTTTAGCAAACCTCAGGGTTAAAGTCAGATGAAGAGGGTACTTAGTGGTAGCCAAGAGACTCATTATCTTGACGTAGTACATAGAAAAGGGCCAATATATGCCATCATATAACAATAAAAATTGAAAAGCAAACATTGAACTTGTGGCAGTCTGGAGGTAGTCACAAAAAATCGTGTGGCTATTAATGTTCAAGAGATTAGACACACAAAATATAACGGTAGCCCAAACAACTGTGCAGCCTAAATTTCTATCATGATGATAAATGCGTTGGTAGAGTGGAACATTAGGTAAAATATTCCCATCAAACTTGTGGCATCGAACCTGAACCAATTAAAGCTATATTTGTGCTACAGTCTCGGGGGTCAAAGTTAGTTATACTACACTTTGGATGGGGGATGTCCCTTTATCTCAGATCCGTAGACCGTCATGCGGGAGGCGTATTATAGGTAAAGCTGTGTTCTAGGTTGGTGCTGACATCCCAACAGAGCTACAATCAGGTTACCCCACACCAGATCTAGCTATGGGTATAGAAGATCGTTGAGCAAGCTGGGGAAAAGCATCTCTCAGAACCCATGGAGACAACGGTAGGGCTGGAGAGGACCTCAGCCATCCGAGAACAGAGTCTCCTTCAATCTGCATTATATAGGTACAGTTGTCATAGAACAGTGTAAGGGCTGAACATCCCCTGTCCGGGGACCCAACGATCATATCTGAAAGGCAATCCTAACTCTTATCGGCACTTAGTTGCAGTGAGAATTCTCTCCTCAGCAGTATCGCGGGGTCGCCATAATGGGCTATGAGATCTGAGGGCTTCATGTCACCATCGAAGGACAGGATCGGGTATGATTTACCCTGTGCTGCTCGAGCTGTCGGCTTCTTCTCTGGGCATAGTTGAGAGGTTGAGGTTTGTATACCTCTCCTCGGCTGAACTGAAATGTTCCTAACAGTTGCCGCTTGCCTAGATCCTCCTGCGGTATGGTTAGATGCGTGGGAATCAGTCGAATCTTGCCTGTGAGTCTCCATCACCAAATTGAGATTGTTATGTGTTAAGCCATATCGTGTACACTCAGATTGCTGTGCTGAAGGCTGTTCCATGCCCACATCATTTTGTACAGCCTCATGATATCTCTTGTCCGCTTCGCCAGAAGTCGCCATTTTCAGGGTGTCATGAAGGTCTAGAAAGCACCTATCTAGTTGGCGGCTGAAGGTTAGTAAGAGAGTCTGCAGTATACTGTGTGTCCCCTCCATCTTGAGCACCACAGCGTTACTGTCAGGCTGCAGGCTAGAGACAGGGATTATACTTGAGGCTCCGTCAGCAAACTCTGACGGTGTCGCAATGAGGCTTCAACAAGCCAGGACAGGGCGTAAAATTAGTAAAGTGCCAAGCCAAGTATAGTAAAGTTCATATAGGCTCCCGGACTTTGTTTCCAAGTGTCTAATGCAGTTGGGGTGGTCACCAAAACTTAAGTAAGCTGTATAAAAATGTTATATAAACCCCATTCTGTATGTCTGAAGCTAGGAGCTCTGTATAGATGCGTCCGTCTACTCCAGCGGCTAGCTCCGCCCCCCACATCGTCAAATTTAATAAACATAATCAATCCCTGGAATTTGTAAAATATTAAAATATTAATTGTGATTAAAGTGGAAGGGGACGTTACCGGATGGGGGCATGGCTTATAGCCGTGATTGTCTGTGTTGCAGTTACTAAGTTAGATGTGTTGTGCAAGCTGTATACTTCTATGCTCTGAAATAAAATAGCATTGTACCTTCTATGCTGTGTCCTGCATCTCATGACATAGTGTCAGAAGTACTTGCCTGCGCTTCTGTTTCCTTATTAATGACGATGTTGAAGTTTACCCCACCTGGGCCTTTTGATTTTTCTCAGCCTGCAGCTTGTCCCACATGGCGTCAGTGGTTTCAACGCTTCAGGATTGCTTTCAAGCTGGACAAGGAGAGTGGTGAAGTACAAGTTAATTCTCTTTTATACTCTATGGGGAAAGATGTGAAGTCAGTGTTGAATGCCTTTACTTTCCAAGAAGGGGAAGAATTTGACTTTGAAATAGTTATGAACAAACTCAGTGCTCACTTTGTGCCCAAAAGAAATGTGATTCATGAGAGGGCTTGTTTTCACAAACGTGCTCAGCGTGTGGGAGAATCTGTGGAGTCATTTGTGCGCAGCCTGTATGAACTAGCTGAGTTCTGTGAGTTTGGTGTTGCTAAAGAAGAGCAAATCAGAGACAGAATAGTCATAGGAATTGCAGATGCTGAGTTTTCACTGAAGCTACAGTTGGAGGCTGAATTAACATTAGATGGGGCTATTAGGATGGCCCACCAGAGTGAACTGGTGAAAAAGCAAAGTGCTGATCTGAGGTCTGAGAGTATTGTGGATGAAGTGCAGCAAAAGTTTGTAGTCCTGGTTGCCAGCTGTGAGTACAAACAGAGGAAATTCACCATGTGGGTACGTGTAATTAGAGGTCAGTGTGTTAACAACCTATTGAGCATGAAAGCAGCCTGTAGTTTGGGCCTTGTCGCCAGAGTGAATGAGATTTTGGAAGACATGTTTGGTGAATTGGGCTTACTGAATTGCAACCCAGTCCATATATCACTTAAAAGTGATGCAGTCCCATACAGCATTACCACTCCTCGTAGAATTCCATTCCCTCAAGTGGAGAAGGAACTTCTGCATATGAAGAATATGGGAGTTATTGAAAAGGTTGTTGAAGCAACTGACTGGTGTGACCCCATTGTGTCTGTTGCAAAGAAAAACGGGAAAGTACGCATCTGCATAGACTTGAAAAGGCTGAATGAGGTGTTGAAGAGAGAGAGAGAGATATGTGCTGCCGACGCTGGAAGACATTGCTCCGAAACTAGCTGGGGCGAAGTTCTTCTCTACACTGGATGCTTCCAGTGGCTTCTAGCAGATACCTCTAAAACCACAGTGCCGCAAACTGACTGCCTTCCTTACACCGTTAGGTCGGTTTTGCTTCTGCAGACTCCCCTTAGGGATATCCTCTGCTCCTGAAATCTTTCAAAGAGAGATGAGTTCCCTTCTAAGGGACATGGCATTTGTCATGGATGACATTTTAGTGTATGGGTCTACATTGGAAGAACATGATCAGCGATTGAGCTGTGTGCTGCAGACCATTAGCGAGTCCGGGCTGAAATTAAATAAAGAGAAATGCCATTTTAGAAAATCTGAGTTATGTTACTTTGGGCATATCTTCAATGGAGATGGCATCAAGCCGGACCCTGATAAAATCCTTGCTATTGAACAGATAAAAAGTCATTCTGAGCTGAGACAAATATTGGGCCTTGTGTATTATGTGGGCAGGTTCCTTCCAGATTTATCCACAGTACTACACCCTATCACAGAGTGGTTGAAGAAGGATGTTGCCTGGGTCTGGGGTCCTTCAGAGGAAGAAGCTTTTGTACAGGTCAAGTCCTGGCTGGGGTCTGCCCCAGTATTAGGGTTCTACGACCCATCTAAAAAGACTGTAGGTAGTGCTGATGTGAGCAGTTATGGGCTAGGGGCCGTCCCCCTGCAGCTGAATGAGAACAAACTACAGCCCATCGCCTACTGTTCCCGTACACTGACGGCTGCTGAGTCAAATACGCCAAAATTGAAAAAGAGTGCCTGTCTGCAGTTTGGGCCTGTGAGCGATTCCAGCGTTACTTAGTGGGTTTAGAGAAATTTAGTTTGGAGACTGACCATAAACCGCTAGTCCCTCTAATCAACTCCTATGATATTGACAAAACACCCCTAAGATGCCAGAGACTTCTGATGAGGCTGCTCAGGTTCAATGTTCAGGCAGTGCATGTGCTGGGGAAACAACTGGTAGTGGCAGATACACTTTCCAAGCTCCCGCTGGCTGCTGCTGAAGAATATTCAATGGAATCAGATGTGAAAGTGTATGTGGATTCAGTTCTGGCATCCAAATCCATTTCATCAGGGAAGCTAGAGCAAATAAGAAAGGAGACACGTTTAGATACAGACCTTCAAGAAGTTATTGAGTACATAAAAGAAGGTTGGCCAGAGAGCCAGGCAACCTGGATATCTTCAAGTTCTTACCAGTCAGAGAGGTCGCAGCTCACGGAGATGGATGGGTTGTATTTTTTTCCAGGTAAAAGAGTTGATTTCTTTATGGCAATGCCCTACAAAAGGCCCTTTTAAGGGCTATTGGTAGTTTATTGTAGGCTAGGTTTTTTTTTATTAGATTAGGTGTAATTGTTTTTATTTTGGATAATTTTGTTTGTTATTTTTCGTAATTTAGTATTTTTTTGTAATTTTAGACTTCATTTTTTTTAGTAGTGTTAGTTTTTTTTTTTAATGTGTAATTTAGTTTTTTTAATTGGTAGTTATTTTAATTTTAGTATAATAGTTTAGTATAATAGTTATGTTAGGTTGTTAGTTTAAACTTAGGGTTTTTTAATTTCACAGGTAAGTTTTTATTTATTTTAAGATAGGGATATTGTAATTTTAATATAAAGTTAAGGGGTTGTTAGGTTTAGGGGTTAATAGTTTAATTTCGTTTTTTGCAATGTGGGGGGGCTGGCAGTTTAGGGGTTAATATGTTTATTTAGTGGCAGTTATATGGGAGGCCAGAGGTTTATGGGTTAATAAATGTATTATAGTGGTGTCATTGTCGGGGAGCGGCAGATTAGTTAATAACTTTATTTCGGTGTCACCGATGTCAGGGGCAGCAGATTAGGGGTTAATAACTTTATTTAGTTGTCGGTGGCAGCAGATTAGGGATGTTTAGACTCGGGGTTTATGTTAGGATGTTAGGTTTAAACATAACTTTTTTTTCCCCATAGACCACAATGGGGATGCGTTATGGAGATTTTTCATTCCGCGCTTCAGGTGTTAGTTTTTTTCTAACACCTTCTACCCATTGATGTCTATGGGGAAAGCGTGCACGAGCACGTATTCTCAGCCCTTGGATTTTGTGCGGTATGGAGCTTATCACCACCATATCGCACGCACAAGGAGGCTTTTCAGAAACTCATAATAGCAGCGCTATGGGGGGTGAAATAACGCAACTTTTGTTGCATTCGTTTTGCACCCTCTATAGCCCAAAACTCGTAATCTAGGCGTTTGTGAGGCCCTTGCAGGAGCTGAATGTGGGGCAAAGTGTCAGAGTTAAACTGGATGATGAGAAAACATAGAAGACGCCTGCTACGTTAATTGGACGCTCTCCAGAACCAAGGTCTTATGTAGTCCTTACTGATGGAGGAACAGTCACACGTCGAAATAGAAGACATCTTCAGCCAGTACCTGAGAGTTTGGGACTGAATGCATCAGAGCCACAGCCGGTGGGATCCCCTGTTTTAAGAGGGGTGCCTTCCCCTCAGTAAGATTACAGCGGGGATACTTCTTTGCTTCCAGCAGACTCTCAATCACCTTCTTCTGTATCAGAGGACAGTTCATGTAAAACGACGTCAAGTGGAAGAGTGGTGAAACTTCCATCCTAATAACGGGATTAGCACTAGTTAGAACAGTGACCGGAAGAATGGGCAGAGTAATACCATGGTCACTGTGGACTAGGGTAGTCTACCCCGATATATGTATACGTTGTTATTTGATGTACTCTTAAACAAAAATGTATGCTTTGTCCTTTGAAAATGGGGAAGATGTGATGATAGTGGGAGGTGACATCACCGGATGGGGGCATGGCTTATAGCCATGATTGTCTATGTCGCAGTTACTAAGTTAGATGTGTTGTGCAAGCTGTATACTTCTATGCTCTGCTATAAAATAGCGTTGTACCTTCTATGCTGTGTCCTGCATCTCATGACATTAATCAAATAAAAAATGTAAACTATAAAACTATAAAATAATATGAAAATTTGAATGTCCTTTTATGAAAGCATAAAAAGCGTTATGAAAAGGTTTATTTAAATCAACACAAAATTATAGGATTTAATGCACTTTCCCATTATTTTGGTTTACATCTATGTTGATCTGAGATTTTTTTTTTTTTTAAATTACTGTTTTTATAGGTTTATCCAGTCTGAACACATAAAATTCAAATGTTCTGCATTCATAAGACACATACCCAGGCAAGCTAAAAAAGGCTGCTCCTGGGTGGTAACACGCTATAAAACAAGCTTATGAGCTGGTGTTCGTTCCTGGTAGAGCACTTCTCTCTTTGTATGCTTTTGTATTATGAACCTGGAGAGGTCTCTCTAACGGTGATGGGGGAAACAGACGTGGATTTTTTGCCCAGTGTGCTTAGAGGAATATGACTGCACCTCACTGACGAGGCTCATAGAAGGCCAAAACTATCATCTGGGGTTTCGTGTTCCTTGTTCAGAGGAGAATTGTCTGGTATTTTGAGGCTGGACAGACCTTACTCGGCAGGATCAGACTGATATACTTAAGGAAAGCTTTCCTCTGCGAAAAACAAAATTGGGCTAAAATAGGCTGCTCCTGGGTGGCAACTCGCCATAAAACAAGCTACTGAGCTGTTGTTCGTTCCTGGTAGAGCGCTTCTCTCTTTGTAAGCTAAATAATTCAAACAAATGCCCTTTGATGTGGCATTGGGAAGCAGATAACAAAAATACCTGCTTTGAATTTGAAGATTTTTCATGGCATGTACAAAAAGATAGGAATATAGACCATTGGATTAACCTTGTCTAACTTGCCAGCTTTCCAAATACATGGGTAATTAACAAAGACTGGTGCAGATACATTTGCAAAATTAAAAGTACTAGAACTCAATACTTTCTAATGTATTATTGTATTTGCACACAGAGTCATGCAAAGGTGCTTAGTTCATGAACTCACAAAAGAAAATGTATATTTATAGAAAAGGTGCTAAAAGTTTAATGTCCTAAAATATGGGTCTATTAATTTAACGGAGCTTGGGGATTTACACTCAGTACAGACACAGAGCTCACAACGAAGTGGCTAACTAAAAATGTAGGTGGCTTTAGTGAGATTTCATTTAATCTAAATAGTGAGATGTTTTATAGCAAATTAGCCTCTCTAAGTGGAAAGTACAGTTTATCATCTAGATACTGTTTCATGTTATTTATATTTGAACATAAGGGTACATTGCAGTAAAAATGTAAATGCATATCAGTGCTTCTAGTAAATGCGCTATTTTAAAGATTGATTTTAGTGTGCATAATATAACATATGTATGTATGCTCACATTTGCAGTGTGATATTTATTGTTCATATATAAACTTCCGCATATATTGCTGAGAGCTTTGTAGAGCCTTTGCTTTTGAATCAATCACCGGCTTTTTTTGATTGATTCAAAAGCAACGGCTCTACAAAGCTCTCTGCAATATATGCGGAAGTTTATATATGAACAAAAAATATCACCACAAAGCTAGCGATTATATGAAAGGTAAAGACTTGACTAAGCCTCCTTTTATCAGAGCACAATAAAGGTAAGACTTAGAGGCAACATTTTGCGATATACATATTACTGATACTATGATGCATATATCAAGGAATAGATTATATGTAAACATATATGGTTTGTTTAAAAGGATCAATGAAAGATACATCTTGAGATCATTTGTAAATATACACGTTTTGGTTTATAGGGAGTAGTTAATGATACAGATTGATATGATAGGTCTTGAATGAACAACTGTCATATAACCAAAATTATCTGGTTTCTAAAGGGTCAAATAACCTAAAGGTTGGTTTGTAATTAATGGTTACACCTGATTAAAGGGAGGGACTGTAAAGGGAGATTGTGATTGGATGCTATTCAAAAACAGAGCTCTCAGTATACAAACAGATGCCTGAGGAAACAGCAAGGAAGCTAAGAAACGCATTGTAACTGTTTTAAATACATAGAGGTTGTTGTGACACCCTGTGTTTTAATTTGTATCTTGTATTTTAATAAACACTTTTATACCATACTGAGAGCCTGAGTTTGCCTTGCACTTGAAGTAAGGGGGAGAGTAGCACGAGCACCGAGGATCGGTGAGCTGGGACACTGAGAGATCCCTATCTGCCATACTAAGCACAATTGGTTGCTGCCACACTTGTGAGTACAAGTCCACTAATACACATTATCATTGTGGTGCATCAATATCACACTAGGAGGCGCCCTTTTTGTGTGTGTGTTTATTCACAGAAATTGTTTGGCATATGTAAGTAAGCTACACAAGTCACGTGCACTGTAATCTGATTTCTAATACTATGATATCATTTACTAGAAACATTTTTTCTTAAAGGGACAGTAAAGTCAAGAGAGCGTACACTTGTCTTTAGCCATCTGGCAGCTGTGTTTGCAACAAGGTTTATAGCAAAGTTATACATACAAAACTGCTGCCATAGAATGGTACAGACACTCTATGCAACTATATATAAAATAACTATTATGTTACAAACACTGCTTCCAAATGGCTGATGACACGTGCACACTCCTGAGCTTACCTAGAATTACTCTTTAACAAAGATTACCAAGAGAATAAAGCAAAACTGATAATGAATTGGAAAGTTGTTTAAAATTGCATGCTCTACCTAAATCATAAACATTTAATTATGGCTTTACATAACATAGTAACATAGTAACATAGTAGATAAGGTTGAAAAAAGACTGAAGTCCATCGAGTTCAACCTATACAAATCTAAAATACTTACTAAAAGCTCCAGTTAAGCTTAAATAACCCCATTAAAATGTGACCCATTTAATACTAGCAATCATATCCATGAATTTTGTTTATATACAGAAAATTATCCAGACTATTTTTAAATGTATCTATGGTATTGGCATTCACTACCTCCTTTGGTAATGAGTTCCACAATTTTATTGCTCTTACAGTGAAAAAACGTTTCCGTTGCAGGAGATTAAATCTCCTTTCCTCCAACCTTAAATTATGACCTCTTGTCAGAACCAATTTTCTTGGAATAAAAAGAGCTTCTGCCATCTCTGTATATGGGCCTTGAATATATTTATATAAAGTAATCATGTCACCTCTCAAGCGCCTTTTTTCTAAAGAGAACAGACCCAGTTTGGCTAGCCTCTCCTCATAGGTTAATTTCTCCAATCCCCTTATTAGCTTTGTGGCCCTTCTCTGAACTTTTTCTAGTTCTGCAATATCTTTTTTAGCAATCGGTCCCCAGAACTGCACTCCAAACTCAAGGTGAGGTCTTACCAGGGCTTTATATAATGACAGAATTATGCTTTCCTCCCTTGAATCAATGCCTCTTTTAATACATGCTAGTATCTTATTAGCCTTTGAAGCCGCTGCTCTGCATTGTGCACTCATCTTTAGCTTGTTATCTATTACTACTCCCAAATCCCTTTCCTCCTGTGTTTGGCTAAGTCTTGTCCCATTTAAAAAATACATAGCCTGCTTATTTTTACTTCCAAAATGTAGAACCTTACATTTTTCCGTATTAAATCTCATTTTCCATTCACTTGCCCATAGTTCTAATTTTAGCAAATCCCTTTGCAAAGAGAGTTCATCCTGCTCTGACCTAATGACCTTACTTAACTTAGTATCATCTGCAAAAATAGAGATGTCGCTATTTAATCCTTGCTCCAAGTCATTTATAAAAATATTAAAAAGAACAGGGCCCAGTACTGATCCCTGGGGGACGCCACTGATTACCTTTGTCCAATCTGAGTATGATCCATTTACTGCTACTCGTTGCTCCCTATCTTTTATCCAGTTATTTATCCATGAGCTAACATTTTCAGCTATTCCCAGTCCCTTAATTTTGTGCATTAATCTCTCATGAGGCACTGTATCAAATGCCTTTGCAAAATCTAAGTATATCACATCAACTGATTCCCCTTTATCTATATTTTTACTTACTTCCTCGTAGAATCTAATTAGATTAGTTTGACATGATCTATTTCTCCTAAAGCCATGCTGATTAGAACTCATAATCTTGTTTACACAAATATGCTCATCAATATAATCCCTTATAATCCCTTCAAATATCTTCCCCACTATTGATGTCAGACTAACTGGTCTATAGCTTCCTGGATCATCCCTGCTTCCCTTTTTGAAGAGTGGCACCACATCAGCTTTACGCCAATCCTGGGGTACCATGCCTGAGAATAATGAGTCTTGAAAAATTAAGAGTAAAGGTTTGTCTATAACAGTGCTAAGTTCACTTAACACCCTTGGGTTTATTCCATCTGGGCCTGGAGTTTTATTTACCTTAATATTTTTTAGTTTTTTCCTGATATCCTCTAAACAAAACCCAGTTAGTGGTATGGACTGGCATGTTCTATTCTGTTCCAAAGTATCATTCAATGGTTCCTCTCTTGTGTATACTGAAGAAAAAAACTGGTTTAGTACCTCAGCCTTTTCCCTGTCATTATTTATCATGCTACCCTCCACACATTTTAATGTACCTATATTATCCTTCTTAGATTTTTTGCTATTTATGTACTTAAAGAACCTTTTAGGGTTAGACTTAGAATCCTTGGCAATTAATTTTTCATTTTCAATTTTGGCTAATTTGATTGCTTTTTTGCATGCTTTGTTACATTCCTTATAAATATTGTATGCTGAGTCTGTACTATTTTCTTTTAATAATTTAAATGCCCTACGTTTTTTCCTAATTTCTTTTAACACATTTTTATTTAGCCATAACGGCTTATTTTTTTTATTTTTATTTTTATAACCATATGGTATGTATTGATATGTATATTTATTTAACAAATTTTTAAATATTATCCATTTATCCTCTGTATTTTTATTAGAAAATACATTGTCCCAATTTATATTATTTAATGATTTCCTTAAATCGTTGAATTTTGCTTTCTTGAAATTAAAAGTCTTAGTTAAGCCTTTAAAACACTGCATATGAAAAGAGATTTCAAATGTGACCATGTTATGATCACTGTTACCCAAATGTTCTTTAACTTCTATGTTTGATATTATATCTGTATTGTTTGATAGCACTAAATCCAATATAGCTTTACTCCTAGTTGGCTCCTCTATTAATTGTGACAGGAAGTTATCCCTGAGAACATTTAAAAATCTATCCCCCTTAGCTGAATTACTAGTTTCATTGGCCCAGTTTATATCAGGGTAGTTAAAATCTCCCATAATTACAGCACTGTTATTAGCAGCCTTACCTATTTGGATAAGTAGTTGATTTTCCTCCGGGTCACTAATGTTGGGAGGCTTGTAGCATGTTCCTAGTAATATTTTTTTAGGATTTTTCCCCCCACTCTTTATTTCAACCCACAGGGTCTCTACATTGTCACTTGTATCATAAATATCTTCCCTTATTGTAGGTTTAAGGTCAGGTTTAATATACATGCAGATTCCTCCACCCCTTTTATTATTCCTGTCCCTCCTATCCCTTTAATAAAGTATATAAAGTATATTGCAAAAAATGCATTTCAATTTTTAAATGTTCCTTTAATATTGTTTATTTAGGCACATCAATCAAGTTAGTCAATAAACTTTTGATGTTTTTGTAGGCTATTTTTTTCTTGAATTTGGCAGCAGCAGGTAATGCTTTTTTTTTAAAAAATATATATTTTTCTGATAGAATTTAATGTGAGTTGATCTTTTAAAAAATTCTAGGGCATTTACAGGTATTACCGGTTACAGCAATGCTGGAATCTCTGTTTACATTTTTAACCACTAAAGGGAATAGTACCAGGGCCTATCCTGCAATATTTTTACTTAAAAAATAATATATTCAGCAACCCTCATACAAACATTTGAATGGTCCTATATATTTAATCAGTTTAACGTTAGAAAATAAAACACCAATAAATCATTATTCTGTATATACCGTTAAATCAAGTCTATGTAATATTATATTAGGTTTCTGAATATAATTTGTTATAAATATGTTCATGTCTTTATTGATTCTTGTCTCACATAGAGATTAATGGTTAAATTGTACATGTTTTACTTTTGTGTGATATTAACTATAAATAATTGCATGTGTCATATACACAATTGTTCCCACCAGTTTCAAATTCCTTTCTTTCTCCTTAATGTATTATTTGAATGACACAATCATGACAGCTGAACAGATGTAGAATTTTAAAAGCCAGGTCCAATACCTGGAGTTTTAAACATCAATGAAATGTTTACATCCATTTAGCTGTCAAGAACCTTAATCCTATTTCCCTTTACCAAAGCCACATTTACTATCAAACCTTTGTGAGAATAATCACATTTCGGTTTTTGCATGTCCTCTCTATTAGGAATATCTAGTTTGTGTATGAGCAAAGGTCAGAATATATTCTTGTATATCATGAAAAATTTGTTTTAAGGGACATTAAAATTATATATATATATACACTATATATATATATATATATATATATATATATATACATACATATATATATATATATACTGTATATATACTGTATATATACTGTATATATATATATATATATATATATATATATACACAGTATATACAGGATAGATAGATAGATAGATAGATGATCTGTATAGATTATGTTATAATAATATGGAAAAGGGATGAAAATGATTTTGATTACTTCATTCACCATTTAATTGAAAATAATTTAAGTCTCAAATTCAGTAAAACATTGGATAATTTTTTTTTTCATCCCATTTTATATATAGTTGACAACAATCAGATCAATGCAAGAACTTTTACAAAAGAAATAGATGCCAATTGCTTTTTCCATTACATGAAAAAAACCACCAAATATTGAAAATGAATTGGGTGTGGTGAGAGTAAGTTTGAAAACTCAAAAGACATTTTAAAACAAACATTTCTATGAGCAATGATATTCCACAAGAAAAGCTCAGAGAGAAAAAGCGTATGGAAATTGAATCTTTCGGCGCTCTACAAATAACTGATAATAATAATAATGATATACAAGAGTTAATAAAGGGACATTAAGCACCTTTTATATCTCTATAAAAAAAATGCTTGTTCCACATTCCCCAAGTTATCAAAATGCTGCAGAACAATAGCTGATTTAGGTAATTTGCAACATTTTGAAAACCTAGGTTACAGAGTTTGCTTTTTGGCCACTCTAGGGTCTTGGGACAAGCAATTTTTTTCCAAAAAAGTAAACAGTGTTTAATATTACTTTAAAATGTGATGAGAAGACTACTAAAAATACTACCAGTAAAACTAAAAAGGGAACTAGATTATTAAAAAAACTAGTCCTAAAGCCCGTGCACACAGGCCATTTCTTGCAGTACAGCGGCCCCACCCCTTGCTCTCTCCCCCTCTCTTTTGCTCTCTCTCTCCCCCCTCTCTTTTGCTCTCTCTCCCCTGTCTCTTTTGCTCTGTTTCCACCCCTCTCTTTTGCTCTCTCTCTCTCCCCCCTCTCTTTTGCTCTCTCTCTCCCTCCCCCTCTCTTTTGTTCTCTCTCTCTCCCCTCTCTTTTGCTCTCTTTCTCTCTCTCTCTCTCTCTCTCTCATTCTCTCTCTCTCCTTCCCCCCTTCTCTTTTGCTCTCTCCCTCCCCCCTCTCTTTTGCTCTCTCTCTCCCCCTCTCTTTTGCTCTCTCTCTCCCCCTCTCTTTTGCTCTCTCTTTCTCCTCCCTCTATTTTGGTCTCTCTCTCCCCTCTCTCTTTTGCTCTATCTCTCCCCCTCTCTTTTGCTCTCTCTCTCTCTCTCCCTCCCCGCTCTCTTTTGCTCTATCTCTCCCCCTCTCTTTTGCTCTCTCTCTCTCTCTCCCTCCCCGCTCTCTTTTGCTCTCTCTCTCCCCCTCTCTTTTGGTCTCTCTCCTCCTGTCTTTTGCTCTCTCTCCCCCTCTTGTTTTGCTTTTTCTCTCTCTCCCCTTTCTTTTGTGCTCTATCTCTCCCCCTCCCTTTTTCTCTCTATCTGCCCCTCTCTTTTGCTCTCTCTCCCCCCCTCTCCTTTGCTCTCTCATTTTCTCCACCTCTCTTTTGCTCTCTCACTTTCTCCCCCTCTTTATTGCTTTCTTTCTCTCCCCCTTTCTTTTGCTCTCTCTCTCCCCTCTCTTTTGCTCTCTCTCTCCCCCCTCTTTTGCTCTCTCTCCCCCCTCTCTTTTGCTCTCTCTCTCTCCCCCCTCTCTTTTGCTCTCTCTCTCCCCCTTTCTTTTGCTCTCTCTCCCCCTGTCTTTTTCTCTCTCCCCCCCTGTCTTTTTCTCTCTTTCCCCTGTTTTTTATTTCTCTCTCTCTCTCCTTATATTTTGCTCTCTCTCCCCCTCTCTTTTGCTCTCTCTCCCCTCTGTTGTGCTCTCTCTCTCCCTCTCTTTTGCTCTCTCTCCCCCTCTCTTTTGCTCTCTCTCCTCCCTCTCTTTTGCTCTCTCTCCCCCCTCTCTTTTGTTCACTCTCTCCCCCCTCTCTTTTGCTCTCTCTCTACCCCTCTCTTTTGCTCTCTCTGCCCACTCTCTTTTTCTCTCCCCCCCTCTATTTTGCTTTCTCTGCCCCCTCTCTTTTTCTCTCTCTCTCCCCCTCTCTTTTGCTCTCTCTGCCCCTTCTCTTTGGCTCTCTCTTCCCCCTCTTTGGCTTTCTCTCTTCTCCCTCTTTGTCTCTCTCTCTCTTCCCCCTATTTGTCTCTCTCTTTCTCCCTTTCTTTTGCTCTCTCTCTCTCTCCCCCTCTCTTTTTTTGCTCTCTCTCTCCCTCTTTCTTTTGCTCTCTCTCTCTCTCTCTCTCTCTCTCTCCCCTCTCTTTTGCTCTCTCTCTCCCCCTCTCTTTTGCTCTCTCTGCCCCTCTCTTGGGCTTTCTCTCTGTCCCTTCTCTTTGGCTCTCTCTCTTCCCCCTCTTTGTCTCTCTCTTTTCCCCCTCTTTGGTTCTCTCTCTTCCCCCTCTTTGTCTCTCTCTCTTCCCCCTCTTTGTCTCTCTCTCTCCCCGCTATTTGGCTCTCTCTCCCCGCTATTTGGTTATCTCTCCCTGCTATTTGGCTCTCTCTCTCCCCGCTATTTGGCTCTCTCCACCTCTTTTGGCTCTCTCTCGTAGCCATGACCACTCCCAACCGCCCACGCCCCATAGCGGTGCCCCGCCCAGCCACACCCCATCACAGCGCTCCCGTAGGTCATGCCCACCAGACCATACACCGATCATGGTGCCCCATCTGGCTACACCCCTCGTCATGCCTGGTCACGCCCCATCACAGCGCTCCCGCTGGCCACACCACACCACCTCTGCTGTCAGGATCCTAAAGGCCAGGGGGTCCATTTATCATTGTGTGGACAGACATGATCTGCTAAAGCAAACCATTTCCACCGTACATCGCATACGCTGTCGGCATTTATCATTACATCAGCAGTTCTTGTGCTTCATAACTTGTGTTTCTGGCGAGCCTGAAGGCTCGCCAGAAACACAGGGCATCAAGCTCCGTTCGGAGCTTGATAAATAGACCCCCAGGTGTGTTTGTCCTTGCGCAGTCTCTACTGCGCATGACAGCTTCGGACAAACACACTTGGCCTTTTATAATATAGGATATTGTACAGCATTTCTTCAAGAGCAATGCAGAAAGTAATTCAAATAGTGAGACATCCTGTAAAAAAATCAAATTTTGAGTAAAGAATTAATAGATAAACAATGTGTAATCTATAAGAAAAAAAATATTATTATTAAAAACGCAATAGCTCCAACAAAATGATAACAATGCAGCTAGTGACAGGTAGAAAAAAATGTTGGTGCTGTGGCCATAGAAATAGTAATACAGAAAACTTAGACAAACAGAAAATAGCAAAAACAAAATGATTAAACTTCTTATACGATTATTTAATATATCTATTGGAATGTACAGTAGCTGCATACTTTTTTATATAGGTCACCCAAAAAGAAACAAAATATATAGGGAAAAAAAGAATATTAAACTGGAACACTGATTAAAAAATATCAACTAATTTAAAAAGCTATAAAAAATCCTTTCTATTAAAGAAAATGCAAGATTGTTAGAATTTAGAAACAGACCCATTATTTATAAACATTCAATCCTGATGGTTCTAATGTGCTCAGGCAAGTAGCTGATAAAAGTTAATTCTATTCAAAGCTCCTAAAGGTACCGCCTTCCAAATGGAGAGGTCCCTCCCGCTCATTGGGAAGTTAATGTGTGCTGTTGTCCCTTGTTTACATAGCAAATACTATAGTATTAAAATATTAAGTAAAGGTGATGGGTTTAACAGTGAAGAAAAAGTAAATACAAATGATAAAACAAAGATAAAAGAGCAATTTGAGAAAAAAAAATAATAATACACCCAAGCAGGTAAAATAGATCATTGGAAATAAATTAAAAATGAAAAAATATTACAGTGCAATGACCCTTTAAAAAAAAAAAAAAAAGAGATATGTATGTAGCAGTATTGCTTTACATTTTAGCACTACATAAAAGCAGTTTAAGTTTAATAAATTCGAAGGAAAAAAATAATCAATTAAAAAAATCAAAAAAAAATTTTTAGAAAAGTTTTTTTTGTAAACTATATATACTATTTGTAATATAGATCACTAGGGATGGGCAAATGTTTCTAAAAATTCAAAATTTAAAACGAACTTTGATACATTCGGTCATTCGAATCGAATTTTCGAATGTTTATATAACATTCTAACATTCTATTTTTGAATTTTCGTTTTCGAATTTTTCAATAAAATTTGAAAATATTTGTTCGAATAATAGAATGTTTAGCTTTGTTTTCATTCAATTTTGAAATGTAATATTCTAATTAGAATGTGAAATTCAAATTCAAATGTAAGATTTCTAGTCTACAACTGTGTTTAATAAATGTAATATTCGAATTCGAATGTCATATTCGAAATAGTATTTCTAGTCTAATACTGTCATCTAGATTACGAGTTTTGCGTTAGGAGGGGTGCGGTGCTAACGAGCAGTTTTCCCTCACCACTCACCTACAGACAGCGCTGGTATTACGGGTTTTTAGAAAAGTGAGCGGAGAGCAAAATTTTGCTCCACATCTCACCTCAATACCAGCGCTGCTTATGTTAGCGGTGAGCAGGTAAAATGTGCTTGTGCACGATTTCCCCATAAGAAACAATGGGGGAGAGCCGGCTGAAAAAAAACCTAACACCTGCAAAAAAGCAGTGTTCAGCTCCTAACGCAGCCCAATTGATTCCTATAGGGAAATACTTTTTATGTCTACACCTAACACCCTAACATGAACCCCGAGTCTAAACACCTCTAATCTTACACTTATTAACCTCTAATCCGCCACCCCGACATCGCCGACACCTGCATTATATTATTAACCCCTAATCTGCCGCTCCGGAGACCACCGCCACCTACATTATACTTATTAACCCCTAATCTTCTACCCCCAACATCGCCGACACCTACATTATATTTATTAACCCCTAATCTGCCGCCCCCAATATTGCCACCACCTACCTACACTTATTAATCCCAATCTACCGCCCCCAATGTCGTCACCACTATAATTAACATATTAACCCCTAAACCTAAGTCTAACCCTAACACCCCCTAACTTAAATATAATTTAAATAACTCTAAATAAAATAACTATCATTAACAAAATTATTCCTATTTAAAACTAAATACTTACCTGTAAAATAAACCCTAAGCTAGCTACAATATAACTAATAGTTACATTGTAGCTATCTTAGTATCTTATTTTACAGGCAACTTTGTATTTATTTTAACTAGGTAGAATAGTTATTAAATAGTTATTAACTATTTAATAGCTACCTAGTTAAAATAAAGTCAGATTTACCTGTAAAATAAATCCTAACCTAAGTTATAATTATACTTAACACTACAGTATAATTAAATTAATTACCTAAACTAAATACAATTAAATACAATTATCTAAAGTACGAAAAAACCCCACTAAATTACAGAAAATAATAAAATAATTACAAGTTTTTTAAGCTAATTACACCTAATCTAATCCCCCAATAAAATAAAAAAGCCCCCTATACTAAATTACAAATAGCCCTTAAAAGGGACTTTTGCGTGGCATTGCCCCAAAGTAATCAGCTCTTTTACCTGTAAAAAAAAGTACAATAACCCCCCCAACATTAAAACCCACCACCCACACACCCAATCCTACTCTAAAACCCACCCAATACCCCCTTAATACCCCCTTAATAAAACACTAACCCCTTGAAGATCACCCTACCTTGAGAAGTCTTCACCCAACCGGGCCAAAGTCCTCAACGAAGCTGGGCGAAGTGGTCCTCCAGATGGGCAGAAGTCTTCATCCAAGCCGGGAAGAAGAGGTCCTCCAGACGGGCAGAAGTCTTCATCCAGGTGGCATCTTCTTTCTTCATCCATCCGGCGCGGAGCGGCTCCATCTTCAAGACATTTGACGCGGAGCATCCTCTTCAAATTAATTCCAACTGAAGAATGAAGGTTCCTTTAAATGACGTCATCCAAGATGGTGTCCCTTGAATTCCTATTGGCTGATAGAATTCTATCAGCCAATCGGAATTAAGGTAGAAAAATCCTATTGGCTGTTCCAATCAGCCAATAGAATGCCAGCTCAATCCTATTGGCTGATTGCATCTGCCAATAGGATTTTTTCTACCTTAATTCCGATTGGCTGCTAGAATTCTATCAGCCAATCGGAATTGAAGGGACGCCATCTTGGATGACGTCATTTAAAGGAACCTTCATTCAGTCGTAGCCGTGGAAAGAAGAGGATGCTCCGCGTCGGATGTCTTGAAGATGGACCCGCTCCGCGCCGGATGGATGAAGATAGAAGATGCCATCTGCCGTCTGGATGAAGACTTCTGCTCGTCTGGAGGACCACTTCTGCCCGGCTTGGATGAAGACTTCTGCCCGTCTGGAGGACCACTTCTGCTCGGTTGGGTGAAGACTTCTCCCGGTAGGGTGATCTTCAGGGGGTTAGTGTTAGGTTTTTTTAAGGGGGGATTGGGTGGGTTTTAGAGTAGGGTTGGTTGTGTGCTGGATTAGCCAATAGAATGCAAGCTCAATCCTATTGGCTGATTGCATCAGCCAATAGATTTTTTTCTACCTTAATTCCGATTGGCTATCAGCCAATCGGAATTCAAGGGACGCCATCTTAGATGACGTAATTTAAAGGAACCTTCATTCTTCAGTTGGACTTCGTTTGAAGAGGATGCTCCGTGTCGGATGTCTTGAAGATGGAGCCACTCTGCGCCAGATGGATGAAGATAGAAGATGCCGTCTGGATGAAGACTTCTGCCCGTCTGGAGGACCTCTTCTTCCCGGCCTGGATGAAGACATCTGCCCGTCTGGAGGACCACTTCGCCCGGCTTTGTTGAGGACTTCGGCCTGGTTGGGTGAAGACTTTTCAAGGTAGGGTGATCTTCAAGGGGTAAGTGTTAGGTTTTAATAAGGGGGTATTGGGTGGGTTTTAGAGTAGGGTTGGATGTGTGGGTGGTGGGTTTTAATGTTGGGGGGGTATTGTACTTTTTTTACAGGTAAAAGAGCTGATTACTTTGGGGCAATGCCCCGCAAAAGACCCTTTTAAGGGCTATTTGTAATTTAGTATAGGGTAGGGCTTTTTATTATTTTGGGGGACTTTTTTATTTTATTAGGGGGATTAGATTAGGTGTAATTAGTTTAAAAAACTTGTAATTATTTTATTATTTTCTGTAATTTAGTGTTTTTTTTCCGTACTTTAGATAATTGTATTTAATTGTATTTAATTGTAGTTAGTTTAGGTAATTAATTTAATTATACTGTAGTGTTAGGTGTAATTGTTACTTAGGTTATGATTTATTTTACAGGTAAATTTGACTTTATTTTAACTAGGTAGCTATTAAATAGTTAATAACTATTTAATAACTATTCTACCTAGTTAAAATAAATACAAAGTTGCCTGTAAAATAAGATACTAAGATAGCTACAATGTAACTATTAGTTATATTGTAGCTAGCTTAGGGTTTATTTTACAGGTAAGTATTTAGTTTTAAATAGGAATAATTTAGTTAATGATAGTTATTTTATTTAGATTTATTTAAATTATATTTAAGTTAGGGGGTGTTAGGGTTAGGGTTAGACTTATATTTAGGGGTTAATACATTTAATATAGTTGCGGCGACGTTGGGGGTGGCAGATTAGTGGTTAATAAATCTAGGTAGGTGTTGGCGATGTTAGGGATGGCAGATTAGGGGTTAATAAAATTTAACTAGTGTTTGCAATGCGGGAGTGCGGCGGTTTAGAGGTTAATATATTTTTATAGTGGCGGCGATGTCTGGTTTGGCAGATTAGGGGTTAAAAATTTTATTTTAATGTTTGCGATGTGGGGCGGCCTCGGTTTAGGGGTTAATAGGTAGTTTATGGGTGTTAGTGTACTTTTTAGCACTTTAGTTAAGAGTTTTATAATACGGCATTAGCCCATAAAACTCTTAACTTCTGACTTTTAAATGCGGTATCAGTCTTGACATGAGAGGGTGTACCGCTCACTTTTTGGAAGACTCGTAATACCGGCGTTAGGCAAATCCCATTGAAAAAAGAGGATACACAATTGACGTAAGTGGATTTGCGGTATTTTCGAGTCTGGCCAAAAAAGTGAGCGGTACACCTGTACCTTCAAGACTCGTAATACCAGCGGGCGTTAAAAAGCAGCGTTGGGACCTCTCAACGCTGCTTTTTAAGGCTAACGCAAGACTCGTAATCTAGCCGTGTGTTTTTTAAATGTAATATTCCATTTAGAATGTGGCATTCAAATTCGAATGTGACATTCAAAATAGTATTTCTAGTTTACAACTGTGTTTAATCAATGTAATATTCAAATGTGAATGCTACATTCGAACTTGAATGTCACATTCAAATTCGAAATAGTATTTCTAGTCTAATACTGTGTTTTATAAATGTAATATTCAAATTCGAATGTAACATTCAAATTCGAATGTGACATTCAAATTCGAAATAGTATTTCTAGTCTAATACTGTGTTTTATAAATGTAATATTCGAATGTGAAATTCGAATTTGAATGTAAGATTCAAATTCGAAATAGTATTTCTAGTCTACAACTGTGTTTAATAAATGTAATATTCGAATTCGAATGCTACATTCGAATTCTAAATAGTATTTCTAGTCTAATACTGTGTTTTTAAATGTAATATTCGAATGTGACATTCAAATTTGAATGTCACATTCGAATTCGAAATAGTATTTCTTAGTTTACAACTGTTTATTAAATGTAATATTCAAATTTGAATGCTACATTCGAATTCAAATGTAACATTCGAATTTGAAATAGTATTTCTAGTTTACAACTGTTTATTAAATGTAATATTCGAATTTGAATGCTACATTCAAATTAGAATGTAACATTCAAATTCGAAATAGTATTTCTAGTCTAATACTGTGTTTTATAAATGTGACATTCAAATTCGAAATAGTATTTCTAGTCTAATACTGTGTTTTATAAATGTAATATTCGCCATGTGACATTCGGATGTGACATTTCAAATTCAAAATAGTATTTCTAGTCTACAATTGTATTTTATAAATGTAATATTCAAATTCAAATGTGACATTCGAATGACACATTTGAATTTGAATGTCACAGTCTAATTCAAATGTCACATTCGAAAACTATAAATAACATTCGATAATAGAATAATTCTATAATGTAAATCGAATTTCTACAATAACATTCGTTCTAACATTCGAATTTGAATATAAACACATTCGCCCATCCCTATAGATCATATGTAATGTATTACTTATTATTAGTAAAGTATATTAGTAAAGTATATGTATCAATATGTAACATTTATATCTTATTTGAAATTTGTGTATTAAAACCTTTTTATGGTATAAAATTTTGAAGCAAATTAGTACATAGTAGAGCAGTGCTTTCCAAACTGTGTCGTGACACATTAGAGTGTGTAGGTGGCAGTGTGTAGGTGTGTCCCTGCTTCATTACAAATTGTTCCGAATTTAAATTTGCTTTCCGACTTTCCGCCTGCCTGCTTCGCATACCTAGTGGGTCCCTGATCATCTTAACCTATTGGCGCAGCTCAGTGGGAACTGAAACTATTCCTATTGGTGGCTTTGATTGCACATTGCTCCTGACTGCACATGTAGTCTCCTCAATCGGCTTGTGACTGCACGTGTAGTCAGTGAGTGGTACAGCTGCTTGATGATGAAATGCGAGTGTCTTTATCTAATATTCCACCAAATATTCAGAAACTGTGTTCATCCCATCAACCTCGTACATCCCATTAAAATAGTAAGTAGTTATTGGTGTTTTTAAACTTTTTTTTTTAATTCTTGCATATACTTACTGTTACTTGTAAATACATTTCGTTATTATATAATTTATGTATGTATCCATATTGCTTAAAACAAGTTAGTTTAATCTCCTGTTTGCTAGTACAACTGAATTACTGTGTCACAAAATGATGCAGGTCTAAAAAGTGTGTCACCACCAACATGAAAAGTTTGGAAAGCTCTGTAGTAGAGGAATAAATTAACAAAATCCAGATAAAGGGCTCGATGATCTAAAGCTCTCCGCTCAGATAAGAAGATCTAAAATGATCCTCCAGAACTGTGAGATCTCTCACAAGATTCTAGACGAGTAAATTCTGCTATATTTCTGTATTTCTGTAAGGGGCATTCCCTGCATTTATGTGAAGGAGAGACAAGCCCAGTTCAATTTAGTACTGAGTGACATGAGAGTTTTGTTACATTTAAACTTTGTGCTTTGTATTTTATATTACTTTACACTTCAGATTGTGCCCTTTAAGTTGTATCAGAATTAAGTGTTGCACCCCCTGGTTAACCTCACTCTGCCCTGTGAGAGATTATGTATCCCGGAGAGCTTCATTACTTTCTATGGAAGGCATATTTCATCCCTCTGGGACTTCCAGGTTCCGTCCTTTTCTTTGCAAATTCAGTGATTCAGCTCTTGTGAAGTCTGCACTATAACTTCTCTCTATAGTGGAGAATCTTAGGATTACTATGAACTATTCTCTGATTATGTGATTGGAGCTTTGTGAAAAGAGTCCTTTCCAGTTAGTCAACATTAACCACACAGGCTTTTTCCCCACTCCTCAGAGCAGAATTTCTTTTTATATAATAAAGTTTGGATTACTTATTCAAAATGTAGTAGAAGTAAAGAATGGATTAAAGGGCTACACTCTTTAATCAAGCTTTGTGAACTATTAACCAACTACTGGGAAAATTTGAGGAACAGAAGATCTAAAAGGATTTTTATATTAATGCCTCATTTGGGAAAATATATTTTTATGTGCAGTCATAAATTGCAGAGGAGTCCGAGGAAGTTTGAGGAGGGAAGTGGAGAATCTATCTATGGGCTCCAAAATGGCAAACATTCTCATGAATTTACATGGACAATTTTGTTGTGAAAATGATGTTTTACAGTCGAAATATAATTTAAAACATAGTGCTAAGTAGTTGTTTTTACTTACAATAAAACAAACTAACATTTTAAACATTTTAATAAATGCTTTAACAATCAGTTATAATATATTGATTTTATTTAAAAATAGAGTGCAAACATACTTTTTAAACAACTATGCCAAGACGTTAATGTACATGAAATCTAATGGCAAAGTAAAAATGCAATGTTATAGATTTATTTAATTATAAATACAAAAATAAAATAATGAAATTAGCAACAACAATGGGGAAAGAAATCTCAGAGCACATCCTAAAATATAAATAAATATTAGTTATGCAAAATACAGTATTGGCATATTAACAGTAGTAGGACTAAGCTCAAAATCCAAGAAAGTGTTTTAGTGCAGTCATTTACAAAAAAGGCAAATTTCAACCAAAAATGACCTTATCTAAAGTTTGTTTATATATGTAGCTGTGTAACTACAGGGCTCCAAGAGGTCTCAAAGGAGGCCATGCCCACACCTCTAGAGAGTCCTTCTGGCCCTGCAATCATTATTGGTTTTGCTACAGGTGGGATAAGTGGGGCCAAGGCTCCACCTGCATCAGATTTTTCAGGTTCCATCTGTGTGCCCTTCTTGCAAAACAGGGCTTACAGTGTATGGAAAGTGTAGGGATTTTCCTTTACAAATATGGCGGCAGGGTTTCCAAGATGGCCAGCTCAGTGTGTCCATTCAGAGAACCTTCCATCATACTTGAACAGGAAGTTAGCAGAAGAGCATATCTTCTGGTGTGGGCTAACCAAGGGAGATGGATGACCCCCTTTCACAGAGAAGCAGCTCGTCTTGCTCATACATGGCTGCTGGCTCAGTTTCTGCTGAAAGGGCACCAGGGGGAAGGGTCACCCTGCGAAAGGGACCAAATAATCATTGCGTGGGCGGACATGATCCGCTGTAGCGGATCATGTCTGCTGCACAATGATAAATGCTGACAGCATACGCTGTCGGCATCTATAATTGCACAAGCATTTCTAGTGAAATGCTTTTGCAATACCGCCCCCTGCACATTCCGATCGGGCTGATTGCTTTCCACCGCCTCAGAGGTGGCAGACAAGTTAAAGAGCAGCATTCTTAAGACCGCTGTTTCTTAACTTATGTTTCAGCGTAAACTATGGGGTAGATTGCAGCATTTGCTGCTTTTTAATTCTACCCCATAGTCTTCGCCCTTGTGCCCATTGATGTTTAGTTGTGCCCCTGTATCTATGTTTTATCATTTTACACTAATACTAACAACTTTTTTTATTTGTGCATTATACTACCTATTTAACTTTATATTTTAAATAACTGTAAAAAAATAGCATCACATAGCAAATGTAAGGGTTTGGGGTACTCCAATAAAGAATAGGAATCGAAAGCACACCGCGAAACCTTGTAGAACCAACACTGCTCAACTGAATGAGGGAAGCTGTCCAGTATTGCTTAATCTTACCCCTCTGACCATGTGACTAGAAACAACAGAACTCTGGAGACTGAGAGCAGTAGAGGGTGTTTTCCAGAAGTTAAATGGAGAGTAAAAAACAATAAACAGCTTCTGCTTATAGATAAAAAAGAAAGTAGTATGAGGATATGGATAGAGATTTTCCTCTGACTACATTAGTGGACTGTCAATTTGTTAAACAATTTATCTGAATTGCTAATTAAGGATTTAGCCTGCTGATCTTGAACATTTTACTTCTTTTTTTTGCAGACTGCATTGAAATAGGTTTTCTTGTGTTGTTAAAGGGAAAACAAGTGGCATTTAAATAAAAAATGTAAATCACACCCCATTACTGCCAATTATAGCTTTTTATATTATCTTTTTAATCATCTTTGTTAGCCCCCGATAGTAAGGTCTAGAACCGTCACTGACAGCATGTGTAGCATGTGTCATGGGTAAGTTTCCCTCAACCTCTTGCTTTATTACTCTTTTAATATGTTTTAGTAAAGTAATCAACAATAGCACATTATAGTTTCCATGCAATAAAGTCCATTTACAAAGCTTTTATTGATGAACGCACTTCTTTGTGAAATGTCTTTCAGATATGTAATTATCTAGTCTTACTATACTATATATTAATACTGTGATGATACTTTGATAATATTGTATTGCTATTTGTTGTTTTTTATATAAGGGATATGAAATACACAATTTTCTTTCATGATTTAGATAGAGCATGCAATTTTAAAATATGTTGCAATTTACATCTGTGATAAATTTTTCTTTCTACTTTTGATGAAAAACAAGGACATACTGAATGTTTAGGAGCTGTCCCATTTGTGGAGCACTATATTGCAGCAGTTTTGCAAGAATGCTATCCATTTGCTAGGACACTGGATGGCAGCCATATACTGCTTCAGATGCCTACCTAGGTATCTCTTCAACAAAGAATATCATGGGAACGAAGCTAATTTGATAATAGAAGTAAATTGGAAACATTTTAAAAATTGTGTGCTCTGTCTGAATCACAAAATAATTTTTTTGGGTTTCATATCCCTTTAGCTTATAGTTAGTTATTGTTTGCTTCCATTTATAACCCATAATTACTGTTATTAATAGTATTTTTTGCTGTGTATTGCTGCTATTGCTACAGTGAAGGTTTGTTTATTCAATCTCACATTTGTATATTTCACTTATTATTCTTCCTGCTTTATAGTTGTTTTTTCACATTTGTAATTTTTACAAAAGTATTGGTACAATTATATATTGGCATAGTATCAGCATAAAAGTTATTTTTAAGACTACAACACTCTAGTTGTTACTATCAGGCAGAGTTTGCAATTTCCAATAAAATGAAGGAATATATCTCTGGTTTCTAGCTCAGATTTGTGGCATAAAATATGACTATGTTGCAGTTATCTCTAGTAAAAGCATGACTAGGGCAATAAGAGTGACATTTACAATTAATTCAGCTAAGAAATGGATGTACCACATTATATCAACATATGTATTTTATATAAAAGGACATTAAACATTTCTTTCTTTTGTGGAAACAAATGTGCTTTTGCTCACATTCCCTAGAAGTGTGTTTAGGCAGTTTACAGCGTTTTGAAAACCTATGTTGCAGATTTTGCTTTTTGGCCTTTCTAAGGGAGTGTAGGACAAAGCAAAATTTCACACAAAAGCCAGAGGAATGTAATGCCCATTTAGGGCTAGATAACGAGTGGGTTTATCACGGCTTTTTACACGCATTTAAAGTAGAACGCATATTACAAGTTTAAAGAAAAGTGCATTGGAGCCCTTTGTAGTCAAGTAGCTAACAACATGTAAAATCATATTTATGCAATAGTCATATTTAATAAAGTGGTTAACTATTTCTTTACTGTAAATATTTAATATTCCAATGTTCTTCACATAGGGGAATATGTTCTAAGTATTTTAGATACTCCTATATACTGTATATATATCTGTATATATCTATACCTACATATAATCATATAGATATATAGGTTTAGATTTATATTTTACAGAAACAAACATCAGGTATATATATAAATATGTATTTATGAATAAATAGAGCACATTCTTCTATGTGAAGAACATTGGAATGTAAATATTAATATTTCATGTCGGGTTACCACACTTGAGAAAATGTGATCGGGTTTGTGCAACTTGTTTGGTGTGTCCAGCTTTTTGGAAGTGTTTTGTTAGTGCACGAGTGAAAAATCTTTACTTTCAACTTGTAATGTGTGCTACCCGACAAGCGCAAAAAGCTAAACTCTAGCAGAGTTAACGCGCGAGCAGGAGTGTAAACTACTGCTCCACTCATAATGTAGCCTTTAATGTTCCTAACCCATCAGCATGTAGGTATACAAACAGCACTGTCCTAAAGTAAGTGTCAAAAATGGTGTTCCCATAAAATAATCATCTGTGTTCTACAATATAGCGCCATCTATAATATTTTAGAATTCATCATTGATTTAACATTTTGTGGCTCAATCTGAAGTGATGGAAAAGCTTTTTACTTAATACAAAATGCGTAAATGTGATACGCATCAAAACACCCTTTTCAGGTTTCTTGCTACAGTTGTGCATAATTATGTAAAACAGAATTCTTAATTAATCTGACCCAGTTCTGTTTATATAATCCTTTCAATAAATTACAACTTTACTGAGATGCTTCTTTTACATCTTTTAAATATCCCCTGAGCTAAAATACTGAGTGGATAAAATAATCGGAAACAGGCTTTAGGAAAAAAGTAGCTGAATAAATCTGTTGGTTAATTTTAATGCTGTTAGAACAAGATGATAATAAGCTTCAGTTAAGCTTCTCAACCATTCTGCAAACACAAACAAACACACTTACATGAGTACTTACAAGTCTTATACATCTCTGAGTTAAAGGAACAACAACTTTTTTTCTATTAACCCTTTCGTGACAGGGTTAAAGTGCCTACATTGGAACAACTGTTCTGATGTAGACAAATTGAAACTACGCGATTGTGCATACGATCGCGAGATTTCAATTATTGGATTGCATCTGGGGGGCGTCCCTACAATCCTAGGAACGCCCTCCAGACCGCGATTAAATCCTTGAAGCACAGAAGGCTTCAGGACAGCCGTTAGCTATGACATTCTATTCCGTCATAATGGCTTTAAAGCCCAGTCTAATTATGACGGAATAGAACGTCATAACGGCTTTAAAAGGTTAAAAGATTTGTGTATGGTTTTGTAATAATACCAGCCTAATGTAAAAACTTTCTAAATCCATTAATAATATCTTTAGTGCATTAATTTTTCAAAAAACAAATTCCCCCTTCATTGATTTATTTGGAGGAGCCAATGCAGACTTGTTACTGGACAAGATAATCACAGTCATTTTGTTATCAAAACTTGCATTGTTTTGCATTTTTCTACCTTTTAACCTCTGCTGAAGCCAATTAAAGGCAAATTAAACAGTTCTTAGAAAGCATTAAACCATGTGTATATTCCACATAGCAAAAATAGTAACTATGAGTAGTCTCTGAGCAGACAAACAGCACGTTTACTGGATAGACAGGTTTGCAATAGTTATAACTATATGTATCTGTTTGTTTGCTGAGTCTAAACAATTTTGCTCTTATCATTTTGATCTTCGATCTTTCAGATTATGTGACTTTTACAATCTAGTGGGTTTATAGTATGTTTCATGGATTTATATTACAATATTAATATTATTTTAGGTGTGCAATGGGGATCCCCTTCATGTTTATTTATGGCAATTTTAAAATGAGTTTCTTCATTGTCTCTATTTTTTTTTAGAAACCACAATAAGAAGCGGGACTGAAAGATTCTTCATAAGGAAATGGGAACCATACATACGCACGTTGGATATCTCCATACAGACACGTATATTATTTCCTCTTAGAAACACTGAGTTCTTACTAGGGGAACGTTTCAAGGGTAGCTAGAACTTTCTTTACACAGAGAGGATCAGGGATCACATTGATACTATTTAATCTATACATCAAAAACTAATGTGTTGGAACTGTTGGTGAGGGAGAGAGGAGGTAAATCTGAGTGTGGGAGGGAGAGATTGGTGGATGGAGGTTGGGAAAGAGGGTATACTGAAAAGGAAATTTGGAAAAGAAGGTTTTGCCAGGTTGGACTTAAGATGGAATGAGATTCATTGTACTGAAGTCACATTTGTCTATTTGTTCAGAAATTGTTTGTTAATTCATGGCAACCTTTGTTTGAAAAATAAAGTTTAAAAAAAAAAGAAAGAAGCGGGGCTGAGACCTTAAAGCCAGTCAGCATCAATAGTTTATTGGTGTTGAAACAATTCAGCAGGGAACTCCCTCTGAACTGAAGCGTTTCGCGCATGCACTTCCTCAGAGACCAATTTATTTATGGCAATTTTAAAATTAGTTTTTTCATTTCTTGTATTTATTTATTTTACTATTTTTGCTATGTAGAATATACACATGGTTTAATACATTTATACTATTTATATGAGAGTGTTTTTTCTGAGAGATTTTGTTTCTTTTTTGTCTATTTTTGCCTTTTTGCACTCCATCACCAGTATTGCTATATACCTATTGCATACCTATTATGTATCCCAAGTGCAGACTTGTCTTTTTCAAACATTAAACACTTTGAGTTGGTAAAATAAAATGTTTAATCGCTTCTAATAAAAAATAATCTTGCAGTATTATTTCAATATCTATTTTGTTCCCCTTTCCTGTAATTTAACATTGAAAATTGTGGACTTTCCACTTAAAGCTGCTGCAGTGTCATTCAAAAATGAAAAGCCTGTTCTTATATCCCCTGCGAAGGACAGTTAGTATTAGTTATAGATGAGCTGATAAAGTCCCTTTAACATTGCTATATTCTACACCACCTTTGTTTGTACACTTTATTGACTTTTTTCAAATCTGTCCCTGTTTTCAGCAGAACAAAAGGAAACCTAGGTTTCAACATGGCAGTGTCTATTACTTTATAGATACTACATTTATACACTTGTTTCTTCAGTATTTTAATACACCTGCATACTATTTTCAGGCTAATTTTCATTTTAAATTTATAATTGTATCTAGAATTTATTTACTGTTTAAAGACTCCACTGCTTCCCTCGTGCCAGGGAGTTGCAGCATTATGGAATGACAGCCATTTTGCATCATACCATTGAGTGCTATCAGTTCTGGGCTTGTCAGTAGATTTATCAAGGATAACTTTAAACACATCATCCAAATGGAGTGTTATGAATTGAGCTCACCTTGTACTGCATATATTAAACAATATATATATCTACGTTCTGCACAGAGAATGAACTTATTGTACACAAACATTTAGATGATTATCTTAAAGCCTTATTTAAAATTAATGACTACATTAATTTACTTTGTTAGAATAGGGAGATTTTAAAGGGACAGTGTACAGTAAAATTGTTTTTACCTTAATGTGTTTCCAATGACTTGTTATACCAGCTGCGGAGTATAACATGTATAAGAAATTGCTCATTTATGTTTATTTTTTGTATTTGAAATAGCATTTTTTTTTCTTTGAATCCACAACCTATCAAAATGGGTTGAGCTTTCAGAGAAATCAGATATCCTTAGTTTATCACTTTCTGCACACACACATGCTTCTTTATATTATCTTTGTAACCCAAAGCTCAATACAACAATTGAAAATGAACATGTTATTGCTTATCTTTTCTACCTCCCACTGGGAGTGTAATGTATTCTGCTGGCTATGCTTACACAGCTTTTTTATAGCCAATACTTAAGTATAGAAACTTCCAGTATAGGTAGGGATGCCACAGGAAAAATAAGCTAATTCAAATGTGAACATAAAGTAAAAGGAGCTATTTGTAAACAATTAAATACACTCCAGCAGGTAAAATGGATCATTGGAAACAAATTAAAGGGAAAAATGTAGGGTAAACTGTCCCTTTACCAGTGTACAGTGATACCATATTGTAAAAAGGTGACATATCTTTTGACTTCTGTCTTAATCAAGGGAAATCAAAGAGGTTGATAAGATAAAAAAAATCAATATATGAACTTCACCTCTCATCTTGCACTATTTGATCATGTGATATATTATGCATTTTGTATTAAAGTAGAAACAGCTAGTGCAAATAACCATTATTATGTGCAGTCACCCAGCAAGCGATAACGGAAAATGTGAAATATTTACTTTCCAGAAGGAATTAGAACCGTAAAACCATAGTATCATCACAGTTAAAACATAAATAATTATTTTGCAGCCAAAGAGAAAACATAAATTAACAAATATATTTATGTTCCTAAATACTCAACTTTAAGATCTTAGGATTCAGTTCCAGGAGTTATTAGGTTCCTAACAAGTTTGCCACTATTTAATAGTAGTGTGAGTTTTAATAAACAATTAAATTACTCAAATATATATTAATAGACACAATATTTGTCTAGATGTCTTTTGCAGTATGTAAGTGGTTTGATATCGTGTGAAGCTAAGCAAGAAAACACACAACCATCCACTCACATGCATGATACCCAATACTTAGATATAACATGTTGATGAACTCACATTGTTGTTTGCGAGCTTAGAACTCTGTTCATCGTTTATGCAATATGTTTATCCTACATACAATGGCTCGCGCCCACATTTTAGTCAGCCAAAACTTTTGAGACGTCACCATTATTTATTTCTGCAAACCGTAGCCTCAAAATGCCACTAACGTTTGCCCTTCCTGAATTGGTTCTTGTTGAACATAACGGGCATCAGTCCTTTGAAGAGATTTACTCTAATGGCTTCCACAGAGTTATCATCTCAGCTCATTGCCAGTCTAGTTGAACATGATTGATTCAGGATCCTGATTTGCCATTTGAGCCATGTGTCGTAATACATCTTTTTTTGTTATAATCCCCAGAAGCCTCCTGTAGCAAATAACATAAAAAGTAAACATATTATGGAAGCAGTTCAGTGCACTTTATTTTATTATGCATGTGATCCTAGTAAATCACACCAAACTCTCTACGCTTCAATAAAACAGTGAGGAGCAAATAAAAAAAAAATACTGACTGAATATATTATCCCTTCATTTCTGGAAAACACAACAGATGTGGTGCTAGGAATGGTTATAAGTTATGCATTTTATGAATTAACACCTTTCAGAGCAGTCTTTTTGCAGCAACTGTGAGGAAGTTTGTTTTGTTACCTTTTTTTCCAGCAGGAAATGGCATTAAATGGCATTAATAAAATAATAAATGTATATGCTAGGATAGATTAAACAATATTTTTCAATGATACCAAAACATTGTTTAGACTGCTTAGTGGAAACTAATATCTGATGAAATCAAATCAGCATAGTTTATTAGGTACCACAGAGTGATGCCAAGGCACCTAGGTGATACATGACAAATCTAAATTTGTCTCATGGGCATAAAAGTGGCAAAACCAACAATTCTTCTGTCCAGCTAATTATTAGCATATATTTCAGCACAGAAATGGCTTCTTATACATTTATCTTACTACAATCGGCCTATTTGAACAATGAGAGACAAGTCCAATGCAATAGGGCACTGCATGATAGGAGAGTTTTGTTACACTTACATTTTGTGCATTGTATTTTATATTACTATACATTTCAGATTGGGTCCTTTCAGTATTTTGACATTTAAAGGGACATAATACTCATGTGCTAAATCACTTGAAACTGATGCAGTATAACTGTAAAAAGCTGACAGGAAAATATCACCTGAGCATCTCTATGTAAAAAAGGAAGATATTTTACCTCAAAATTTCGTCAGCTCAGCAGAGTAAGTTTTGTGTAAAAAGTTATACTCAGCTGTTCCCAGCTGCAGGTAAAAAAAAAATGAAGAAATGAACAGCAGCCAATCAGCAGCAGCAGTGCTGAGGTCATGAACTCTTTTACTGTGATCTCATGAGATTTGACTTAACTCTCATGAGATTTGACTTAACTCTCATGAGATTTCATAGTAAGCTGAATAAAGAAATAATATGAGTGCACGAGGTTCATCCCCTAAGCTGTCCCAGGACAGACACACTAAAATGCTGCTTAGAAATCCTACTGAAGAACTTTTGAGGTAAAATATCTTTCTTTTTTACATAGAGATGTTCAGGAGATATTTTCTAGTCAGCTTTTTACAGCTATACTGCATCACTTTCAAGTGTTTAAACATTTGGGTATTATGGCCCTTTAAGCTTTACACCTTCTATTTTATATTATAATAAATTTAGATTTAGATCCAGTAGTGATTTTACAAATGCTGATTATATTTTTAAAGTTCCTGTGTTACTTTAACAAATTAGGATCATACGTTGTATATTTCTGTGTATATTTTACAAATTACATTGCACTTTGTACTTGCATCATTGTAGAACTGAAAGATTCCGAAAGTGGAAGGAATATGGCAGTTCCCTGAGCTGAACAGGGGAGTTGCCAGGTTATGCCTGAAGCTCTCTCACTATTCCTGTGAAATTATGTAAACTTTTTAAACAAGCTGTCTTGACAAATTATCTCACTAGCTGTATGCAGGTGAAGTTTGCTCAAAATTCACAATACACTTATTTATTTAATATATACTAAAGCAAGTTAAGTCGTAGTGAAAACATTTCATTTTAATTTGTAATTGATGCAAACTCAGCCTTTATATCAGCCCCAGGTGTTCGTCAGTTACCGTCTCTCTCCCATGTGAAATTTTGTATACCAGAGAGCTTCATTACTTACTATGGAAGGTATCTCTCATCTCTCTGGGACTTGAAGGTTCCACATTTTTCTTTGAAAATTCAGTGAGTTGAGCCCCTGTGTAGTCTGCACGATAATTTCTCTCCAAACTAGAGAATGTTTGATTATCTGGCCCTTAGAAGGTAATGAAGCTCTTTGGGAAACTGAATCTGACAGTTTTTCAGTTTTATTTTAAATAGAAGAAATGAAAAGTGCAATGTAATTTGTAAAAGATAAACATAAATATACAAAGTATGATCCTAATTTGATAAAGTGACACAGAAATTAAAGGAAAATTTGAAATTAGTAATAAAAAATCTATTTTTTATTAAAATAATCAGAGTAACTCATATTGCTTGCCTCTTATTACACACGTGTTGATTATGCAATTTGTAAAGGGATATGAAACCCACATTTTTTTCTTTCATGTTCAGATAGCGCATGCAGTTTTACTTGAAATCTTTTTATTGAGGAAGATCCAAACATTGTTACAACAAACATTGGTATATACTATCATTTAAGAACACAATAATACAGTATCTTATGTTTACATGTTAACAGTAATGCTAAGAACAAATAAAGAAAGGGGACAAAAAAGGAGAGGGGAAAAGGGAAAAATAAAAAAAAAAAAGGGCATGCAGTTTTAAACAACTATTATAATGTTTCTTTGTTCTCTTGGTATCTTTTGTTGAAAAGCAGGGACATATGCTTTGGAGCCAGCTCATTTCTAGAGCACTATATGGCAGCAGTTTTGCAAGATTGTTATCCATTTGCAAGAGCACTAGATGGCAGCACCATTTCCTCCCATGCAGTGCTTTAGATGCCTACCTAGGTATCTATTCAACACATAATATGATGGGAAGGACAATAGAAGTAAATTGGAAACTTTATTAATATGGTGTGCTCTGTCTGAATCATAAAAGAAAATGTTTAGGTTTTATATCCCTTTAAGTACTCTTTCCTTTCAGAAAATGTTATTTTTCTTTCTGCATATCCAATTTGAAGAATTACAAATGTGTCCTTTAATTAAAGGGACATTGTAGTCAAGTCTTTTGCATGATTCATTTAAATAAAACTATTTCAGATGTTTGTTTTTGAAAAACCTTTCTTCCTGCCCTTATAAGGCTTATAATTGCAGACGAGTATCCCTCTCTACTAATAAAGCAGTTGAACTTGTCCTTTTTAACTGGTGAGGATAAAGAGGAAATAAAAAACAAAATACTGCAGTAGTAAAAAATATATATATTTTGCCATGTGTAAATGATGCTTTTATATTTTTGACAGAACATTTTTGAGTACAATTTCCATTTAAGTAATTATGAACTGAAATACTTTTTTAGTAATAATTCTTTAAATTCAATTATCCCATTTAGCACCTTTACTATATGCGGACGATATTCATTAGAACATATGGAATATTTTTTTATACATAAAGGGGTGGCAGAATTCAGAAATTAGTTTTCCTTCTTCATTACAGTCTCAAACTTCAAAGCACTTATAAATATATCAATGGTAACATGACACCATCACAGTTTGTTACACTGTTTAACACTATAAAAGACCAACTTCCCAGACACATTTTCAGCTGTGCTGGTGAAGTTTGTGAGTGGAATTCAAAGGGAGTAGCTGGTGGTTACATTTATTAGATTGTGAAATCTGAGTGCAGTACATTTTGATGGCTTGTTTAACTCTTACTACAAAGGTACATAAATATACAGACAGCACAATACAATAATAATACACAAACATGCATCATGAAATAAATCTCTGGTGTTGGTATTATTTTCTTTAACAAAAGTATCCTATGCTCTCATGCACCAACCAATTCAAAGCATCTAGTTCTAATATAAAATGTAGTCACTGCAGAACAATAGGAGTATCATAGGTTAGTTAAATAGATATTACACAGTCTGATTTATTGTTATAATAAAAAAACACTAAGAAGTGTTTTATACTTAATACAAATCATTGCTTTATCTATTATGCATCTTACCTTTTGTTTATTTTTTAAACATTATTTGTGCAGTGTCCGTTACTTCCTGTTACAGCGCTACAAGGAGTCTGTGGTCTCTGAAGGAAGCTTATCTAGCTTGATGTCATAAAACATCTACAGTTGGTTTAGTATTAAAAGGACAGTCTAGTCCAAAATAAACTTTCATTATTCAGATAGGGCATGTAATTTTAAACAATTTTCCAATTGATTTTAATCACCAATTTTGCTTTGTTCTCTTGGTATTCTTAGTTGAAAGCTAAACCTAGGAGGTTCATATGCCAATTTCTCTTCTCTGAGGGCATTTTGACAGTTTTGGAAAGTTGTTTAAAATTGCATGCTCTATCTGACTCACAAAAGTTTCATTTTGACTTTAGTGCCCTTTTAAGCAAATAGACTAGATAAACAGGGAGTCAGATTTGATAATGCTCAGAACTGGTAGAATAAAACTTAAGCTTTAAGAATGTCCCACTATTAGCACACTGAGGGCAGGGTCTACAGTGAGTGTTAATTTTGAAAGAAAACAAGTTAGTTTGCTGTTTATTACACAAATTGTTTTTTATTTTTTAAATTGACTTTGATTTAATTTGATTTGTTTTTACCAAAATAGCACTGTTTAATATGCCTTTAAAAGGACACTGAAAAAGAACAATCAGGTGAAGCCCTTACTACTGACCAAAACGTTACAGGTCAATGGCTTCAAACTGAAATCAACAAAGACTATATAAAGTTATTGCACAAGAGGGAATAGCAATAGTTTCCTCAGAAGAAGCAAGTCAACCTGAGTTAACCTAAAGGAGGATAAAACCAGAAACAGATACAAGAAAAACACAGGAAACCCATCTCATGATGCAGGTAACAAAAACATATATAATATCTGATGGATAAGAATACCATAAGCTACAGATGTCAGCACATGATTGTGCGAGGACACAGAGAGTCCACTCATTTTGAACTATGGTCTAGTTTATATCACACTTGCAGTAGAAGAGATTTCCAAAATACACAAAGTATTAAAGGGATAGTAAGCATCTTGTAATTGCAAAATCTTTCTACAATCTTCCAATAGATAAACATATCTGCAGATATGCTACATTTGTGTTCCAGTGTTCAGATTACACACAACACTTTCCCTATTTGGATGAGCCAATCTAGACTTGAGTCTAGAAATGGTAAAACATATACAATGGCATTATGTTAACAAAAATTAAATTAATTAATTACCAAAAAGCAATGAAAAAATAATATAAGTCTGCTACTTCTGAACAAAGGGGATCACAGAGAAGCATTTACAACCATTTATGCCATAATTGCACAAGCTGTTTGTAAATAATTTCAGTAAGAAACCTAAAGTTTGTGAAAAAGTGAACATTTTTTTTTATTTGATCGCATTTGGCGGTGAAATGGTGGCATTAAATATTCCAAAATGGGCCTAGATCAATACTTTGGGTTGTCTACTAAAAAAAATATATACATGTGAAGGGTTATTCAGGGATTCCTGACAGATATCAGTGTTCCAATGTAACTATTGCTAATTTTGAGGGGAAAAAAAGTTTTTTCGAAACTCAGGACAAAATTTAGAAACTATTTAGCATGGTGGTTGTAGATGTGTAGCAGATTTTGGGGGTCAAAGTTAGAAAAAGTTTTTTTTTTCTTTTTTTCCTCATATTTTATATATTTTTTTATAGTAAATGATAAGATATGATGAAAATAATGGTATTTTTAGAAATTCCATTTAATGGTGAGAAAAACTGTATATAATATGTGTGGGTACAGAAAATGAGTAAGAGGAAAATTACAGCTAAACACAAACACCACAAAAATGTAAAAATAGCCTTGGTCCCAAACGGTCAGAAAATAGAAAAGTGCTGTGGTCCTTAAGGGGTTAAAACAATATTACACAAAAAAAAGTTCTAAGGATTTAAAGATATGAGGTCTCAGGTGTTTGATAGAAAAGAAAGGCAGGCAAAGGGCTTTAAAGTAGAGATAAAAAAGGTACATACATATACATGTCTAAATCTGTATATGTATGAATATTATATATATATATATACACATTAGGAGGTACACATTAGCAGTGGGAGGAGGACTACAGACAAAGGTGTGCAGTATAGAGAAGACAGTTATGGAGAGGAGGAGTGTGGCAGAGGAGAGGCTGCAGGCTAATGCGCATGCACTTTGCGGCATCAGGGAGCCTTGATTTTGTCCGGGATTTCCAATTCTGCAGCAGAGAAGCTGAGCTTGTGCCACTGCCTCTGATAGCAAGCGGTGTCCAAAAGGGGATTTAAAGCAAGCACGGCTGGGATCAGTTGTCAAACACTCTGCCTCAGATCCCCACAAGCCTATTTCCTTTACGTTTCCAAGGAAGATCTGCACAGTTACATGTTACATGTAAGTGTTGCCATCTGCTGCAAAAGGGTTATGTCCATTTATTTACAATGCTGCAAGTATACGAGAAGGGGTAGATGGATGTCCTTCTATTTAAATTATATCTTGCATTATAAATGGATAGTTTTTTTTTTTCATTAAAGAAAACATTATTTATGCTTACCTGATAAATTTATTTCTCTTGTGTTGTATCGAGTCCACGGATTCATCCTTACTTGTGGGATATTCTCCTCCTCTACAGGAAGTGGCAAAGAGAGCACCCACAGCAGAGCTGCCTATATAGCTCCCCCCTTAGCTCCACCCCCCAGTCATTCGACCGAAGGCTAGGAAGAAAAAGGAGAAACCATAGGGTGCAGTGGTGACTGAAAGTTTAAAAATAAAAACATATATGCCTGTCTTAAAAAACAGGCCAGGCCGTGGACTTGATACATCACAAGAGAAGTAAATTTATCAGGTAAGCATAAATTATGTTTTCTCTTGTAAGATGTATCGAGTCCATTGATTCATCCTTACTTGTGGCATACCAATACCAAAACTTTAGGACACGGATGAAGGGAGGGACAAGACAGGGACCTTAAACGGAAGGCACCGCTGCTTGTAGAACCTTTCTCCCAAAAATAGCCTCTGAAGAAGCAAAAGTATCAAATTTGGAAAAAGTATGAAGCGAAGACCAAGTCACTGCCTTACAAATCTGTTCAACAGAAGCCTCATTTTTAAAAGCCCATGTGGAAGCCACAGCTCTATTAGAATGAGCAGTAATCCTTTCAGGAGGCTGCCATCCAGCAGTCTCATAGGCCAAACGGATGATGCTTTTCAGCCAAAAGGAAAGAGAGGTAGCAGTAGCCCTTTGACCTCTCCGTTTACCAGAATAAACAACAAACAAAGAAGATGTTTGACAGAAATCTTTAGTTGCTTGTAAGTTAAATTTTAAAGCACGAACCACATCAAGATTGTGTAACAGACGTTCCTTCTTAGATGAAGGATTAGGACACAAAGAAGGAACCACAATCTCTTGATTGATATTCTTATTAGAAACAACCTTAGGAAGAAACCCAGGTTTGGTACGTAAAACCACCTTATCTGCATGAAAAACAAGGTAAGGGGAATCACATTGTAAAGCAGATAGCTCAGAAACTCTTCGAGACGAAGAGATAGCTACTAAAAACAAAACTTTCCAAGATAGAAGCTTAATATCTATGGAATGCATAGGTTTAAACGGAACCCCTTGAAGAACTTTAAGAACTAAGTTTAGGCTCCATGGCGGAGCAACAGGTTTAAATACAGGCTTGATTCTGACCAAAGCCTGACTAAATGCTTTAACGTCTGGGACATCTGCCAAACGTTTATGAAGTAGAATAGACAAAGCAGATATTTGACCTTTAAGAGAACTAGCAAATAATCCCTTCTCCAAACCTTCTTGGAGAAAAGACAATATTCTAGGAATCCTAATCTTACTCCACGAGTAACATTTGGATTCACACCAATAAAGATTTTTGCGCCAAATCTTATGATAAATCTTCCTGGTGACAGGCTTTCTAGCCTGAATCAGGGTATCAATGACCGATTCAGAGAAACCACGCTTTGATAAAATCATGCGTTCAATCTCCAAGCAGTCAGACACAGAGAAATTAGATTTGGATGTGTGAACGGGCCTTGAATTAGAAGGTCCCGCCTCATTGGCAGAGTCCACGGTGGAACCGAGGACATGTCCACTAGGTCTGCATACCAAGTCCTGCGTGGCCACGCAGGAGCTATCAGAATTACTGAAACTCTCTCCTGCTTGATTCTGGCAACCAGACGTGGGAGGAGAGGAAACGGTGGAAATACATAAGCCAGATTGAAGGACCAAGGCACTGCTAGAGCATCTATCAGTACCGCCTTGGGATCCCGGGACCTGGACCCATAACGAGGAAGTTTGGCATTCTGACGAGACGCCATCAGATCCAATTCTGGGGTGCCCCATAGCTGAATCAGCTGGGCAAATACCTCCGGATGGAGTTCCCACTCCCCCGGATGAAGAGTCTGACGACTTAGAAAATCCGCCTCCCAGTTCTCTACTCCTGGGATGTGGATTGCTGAAAGATGGCAAGAGTGATCCTCTGCCCACCGGATTATTTTGGTTACCTCCATCATCGCTAGAGAACTCCTTGTTCCTCCCTGATGATTGATATAAGCTACAGTCGTGATGTTGTCCAACTGAAACCTGATGAATTTGGCCGCAGCAAGCTGAGGCCACGCCTGAAGCGCATTAAAAATCGCTCTCAGTTCCAAAATGTTTATCGGGAGGAGAGCTTCCTCCCTAGACCATAAGCCCTGTGCTTTCAGGGAGTTCCAGACTGCACCCCAGCCTAGCAGGCTGGCATCTGTCGTTACAATGAGCCATTCTGGCCTGGGGAAGCACATTCCCTGAGACAGGTGGTCCTGAGACAACCACCAGAGAAGAGAATCTCTGGTCTCCTGGTCCAGATGCAGTTGAGGAGATAAGTCTGCATAATCCCAATTCCACTGTTTGAGCATGCATAGTTGCAGTGGTCTGAGGTGTAGACGGGCAAAAGGAACTATGTCCATTGCCGCTACCATGAGTCCGATTACCTCCATACACTGAGCCACTGATGGCCGAGGAATGGAATGAAGAGCTCGGCAAGTGGGTAAGAGTTTTAACTTTCTGAAGTCCATCAGAAATATTTTCATTTCTACCGAGTCTATCAGAGTCCCTAAGAAGGAAACTCTTGTAAGAGGGAAGAGAGAACTCTTTTTTATGTTCACCTTCCACCCGTGAGATGTCAGAAAAGCCAACACGATGTCTGTGTGAGACTTGGCTAGCTGGAAAGTCGACGCCTGAATTAAAATGTGGTCTAGATAAGGTGCCACTGCTATGCCCCGTGGTCGTAGAACCGCCAGAAGGGACCCTAGCACTTTTGTGAAAATTCTGGGAGCCGTGGCCAACCCAAAAGGAAGGGCCACAAACTGGTAATGCCTGTTTAGAAAGGCGAATCTGAGGAATTGATGATGATCTCTGTGAATAGGGATGTGTAGATACGCATCCTTTAAGTCCACGGTAGTCATATATTGACCCTCCTGGATCAGAGGTAGAATAGTCCGAATAGTCTCCATCTTGAATGATGGAACTTTGAGGAACTTGTTTAGAATTTTGAGATCCAAGATTGGTCTGAAAGTTCCCTCTTTCTTGGGAACCACAAACAGGTTTGAATAAAACCCTAGCCCCTGTTCCTCCTTTGGGACTGGGTGAATCACCCCCATGGTATGTAGGTCTTCTACACAGCGTAAGAACGCCTCTCTCTTTGTCTGGTTTACAGACAATCGAGAAATGTGAAATCTCCCCCTTGGAAGGGAGCCCTTGAATTCCAGAAGATATCCCTGGGACACAATTTCTAAAGCCCAGGGATCCTGAACATCTCTCGCCCAAGCCTGAGCGAAGAGAGGGAGTCTGCCCCCTACTAGATCCAGTTCCGGATCGGGGGCTACCCCTTCATGCTGTCTTAGAGGCAGCTGCAGGCTTCTTGGCCTGTTTACCCTTGTTCCAAGCCTGGTTAGGTTTCCAGACTGACTTGGATTGGGCAAAATTCCCCTCTTGCTTTGTAGTAGAGGAAGCTGAAGCGGGACCACTCTTAAAGTTCCGAAAAGGAATGAAAATTATTTTGTTTGGCCCTCATCTTATTTGATCTATCCTGAGGGAGGGCATGACCTTTCCCTCCAGTGATGTCTGAAATAATCTCCTTCAGTTCAGGCCTGAATAGGGTCTTACCTTTGAAAGGTTCAAAAGTTTAGATTTAGATGACACATCAGCAGACCAGGACTTAAGCCATAACGCCCTGCATGCTAAAATGGCAAAACCTGAATTCTTTGCCGCTAATTTAGCCAGTTGAAAAGCGGCATCTGTAATAAAAGAATTAGCCAACTTAAGTGCCTTAATTCTGTCCATAATTTCCTCTAATGGAGTCTCCATTTGAAGAGCCTCAAACCAGAAAGCAGCTGCAGTCGTTACAGGAACAATGCACGCAATAGTTTGGAGAGAAAAACCTTGATGAACAAAAATTTTCTTCAGGAGACCCTCTAATTTTTTATCCATCGGATCTTTGAAAGCACAACTGTCCTCGATAGGTATAGATGTACGCTTAGACAGAGTAGAAATAGCTCCCTCCACCTTAAGAACTGTCTGCCATGAGTCCCTTATGGTATCAGATATGGGAAACATTTTCTTAAAAACAGGAGGGGGAGTGAACGGAATACCTGGTCTATCCCACTCCTTAGCAATAATATTCACAATCCTCTTAGGGACTGGAAAAACATCAGTGCAAACAGGAACCTCTAAGTATCTATCCATTTTACACAATTTATCTGGGACCACTATAGGGTCACAATCATCTAGAGTTACTAATACCTCCCTAAGCAATAAGCGGAGGTGTTCAAGCTTAAATTTAAATGCCGTCATATCAGAATCTGTATGAGGAAGCGTCTTTCCTGAATCAGAAATTTCTCCCTCAGATAACAAATCCCTCGCCCCTTCAGAGCATTGTGAGGGCATATCAGAAACGGCTACTAAAGCGTGAGACGGCTCAGCATTCTTCCTTAACCCAGAGCTGTCCCGCTTTCCTTGTAAACCAGGCAGTTTGGATAAAACCTCAGTGAGGGTTGTATTCATAACTGTGGCCATGTCTTGTAAAGTAAATGAATGTGACGCACTAGAAGTACTTTGCGTCACTTGTGCGGGCGTTACTGGTTGTGACACTTGGGGAAAGCTAGATGGCGAACCCTCATTTACTTCTGACTGAGAATCATCTATTGCTCTATTTTTAAGTGCTAATATATGTTCTTTATAATTTATAATTTATAGACATATCAGTACATTTGGGACACATTCTAAGAGGGGGTTCCACAATAGCTTCCAAACATATTGAACAAGGATTTTCCTTGGTATCAGACATGTTAAACAGGCTAGTAATGTAACAAGCAAGCTTGGAAAACACTGTAATCAAAGTAAATAACACTTAGAAATAAAACGGTACTGTGCCTTTAAGAGAAAAAAAGCTGCACAAGTTCTGCAAAACAGTGTAAAAAAGCAGTAAACTTAACGAAATGTTTACAGTAGTATCTTACAGCCTTAGAAACTTTGCACAACTATGCAAATAAACCTTTAACCCCTTAATGGCAAAACCGGATTGAAAAAACGTCAAAACCGGTAAAAAAGACTTTCAGCACCTTGCCACAGCTCTGCTGTGGCGCCTACCTGCCCTTCAGAATGATTTGTCGGGAAAAAACCTCCTTTACAGCCCTCAAACACAGCAGGAACCTCTAGAAAAGCAGTTGGATGACTCTTAAGGAAAAGAAACTGCGCAACTGAGGCACAAAAATAGGCCCCTCCCACCTCAGTCTATGTTTTGAGACCTATTAGAAAAACACCTGAGTGTCTCTTAATTAACCATGTGGGTTAAAAAAAACCCTAACACAAGCCACAATGACCCCTTCCGTCCCTTCAAAAAACGTTATAAATGCATAATTTACTGAACAAACAAAAAATGTTTTTTCCTAACAGTGTCACCAGTAACAAATGAGCCCTTCAAGAAAGCTGAAATTTCTATCCAAGTTTCTGATTACAGCTTACACTTTCCCCATGGGGATATTGCCAGCCTTTTCTAGAATAAACACAGTCTGTCTAGAAAAACATAGACTGAATATACCTCATATGCAGTTTAGCCTGCAAACCGTTCCCCCAACTGAAGTTTTCCTGTACTCTTCAGCCCTTGTGAGAACAGTAGTGGATCTTAGTTACAAAGTGCTAAGATCATATTCCTCCTTGCAGAAATCTTCATCTCTTTTTCTGCCAAAGAGTAAATAGTACACACCGGCACCATTTAAAATAACAAACTTTTGCTTGAGAAATAAAAAACTAACATTTTTGTCACCACACTCGCTCTGCACTTCCTAGTTACTTAGAGTAGGCAAAGAGAATGACTGGGGGGTGGAGCTAAGGGGGGAGCTATATAGGCAGCTCTGCTGTGGGTGCTCTCTTTGCCACTTCCTGTAGGGGAGGAGAATATCCCACAAGTAAGGATGAATCCGTGGACTTGATACATCTTACAAGAGAAAAAAAATATAGGTGCCCTTTAAGATTTATTGGATATTGAGTAATACCTATAACAGTTTTTTTTTTTTTTTTTTTTAAACATCCATATGTTTCAAATTCATTTTTTTGGGGAGTGAGGTTACGCCTCCGTATATATATATGTATATGTATTAAAGACTAAATAGAACATTCTGCTATGTGAAGAACATTGGAATGTGACATATTACTATTTTCATGTCGAGTTAGCACACTTGAAAAAATGCGATCAGGTTTGCATGCAAGTAGGGTTTTTTTTTTAATCTAGAAGATATTATCACATATTCTTAGTTTTGTAGTTCTCAAAGCTGTGAGTTTGTGCCTGTAGAGATAACATGATTCTTCATCACAGCAAAAATGGTCTAAATTAAACATACAGAGTTGAGAAATAGACCGGACA
This sequence comes from Bombina bombina, assembly GCF_027579735.1. NCBI lineage: Eukaryota > Metazoa > Chordata > Amphibia > Anura > Bombinatoridae > Bombina > Bombina bombina. The sequence goes on along the minus strand of NC_069501.1, from coordinate 348,979,452 downwards.
TAAACCCAATAAAGCATCTAATGTTAAAAAAAAGTATGATTTATTTCTATTATCAAATTTGCTTCATTCCTTTGGTATCCTTTGTTAAAGGAGCAGGAATACACTACTGGGAGCTAGCTGAACACATCGGGTCAGTCGATGACAAGCGGCATATATACAAAGCCACCAATCAGCAGCTAACTCCCAGTAGTGCACTGCTGCCACTGAACCTACCTAGATATGCTTATCAACAAAGGATACAGAAAGAATGAAGAACATGAGATAATAGAAGTCAGTTGGAAAGCTGTTTAAAATTGCATGTTCTATTAATATTTTGACCTTACTGTCCCTTTAATCCCACTGCTCCCCTGCAATCCTATGTACACAGAATCAAATTTGAATGATTAAAGGACCACAAAACAAAGTAGAATAACATAATCAATAAATGCGTAATACAAAGATAAAACAAAAACACTCTCCCACTGCATCATGTGACATACATCAGCCAACCACATATGGTTTGTTCTATCTGAATAATGAAAGTTTCATTTTAACTTCAGTGTCCCTTTAACCTATAAAACTGGAGGTAGTCCACCTCCCAATCATTTTTATAATTATCTATCTATGTATTTCTAATGGTTTTATTCTAAAAATTAAACCTTTATGTAGAAAACCTTGATTTAAATTGAGTCTTTCAGACTAATGATTTATATCAATTTAATTTAAAGCAAATCCACCCTGGTTTTCAGGACAGGATAATTCACAATTTCAGACTTAAATTACACGAAAATAAGGGCAAAATAAACAATTAACGTATACTGCAAAGGTATTTGACGATATACAGTATAATTAATCATTCTTTATTAATATTTCATTGTGTTTACAGTCTAGAATAAAATGGAATATGTCACAATGTGTGTGGTTTACCAAGTATACATGACCAGCCTTGTGCCCAATTTTGCAAGCAGCAGAGACATTACAAACTATCATTTTTGTTAGTAAATCACATCAAAATTTCAAAAGTTCTAAATATTAAACTTTTGAATGTAATGAGTGCACATTAAAAATTACTTTGCACAGGAGTTTTAATTGCTCAGAATGTATAGGGTCATCTACATTGTTTTTCCAGATTTTTTTAAATATTTAAAGAAAACTCACCCACTGCGTGTAACAAGACACTGCCTAAGTCCAAGCTTTCTGAAGATATCCACTACAGTCTCCATGGGCGTGTGGTCAGTCACAGTAAACGGACTGAGGTTAAGTATAAACCTTAGCTTAAGTGGGTGTGGGCTGTTAGTAGGGACCTCTGGAGGGTCTTCTGTGAAATATATTATGGAATTGCTTACTACCCCATCTTGTCGCTGTCTTGCATTCTCTGTAAATGAAATAGCAAATATCAAACTCAGTTATTTTACAAACATTTATCTTAGAAGCAACATTTATGATAGGGTAAGAGATTTAATAAATAAAATGACATTGTTTACATTTCATTGCTGATTGACTAACAGTAGATTAAGAAAATGTCCAAATCTCCAGCGAATTAAAGTGACCAAGCATGATTAAGGGTTAGTATTGAACTTGAAACGTTGCTACTTTCTTGTTAGATCCGCCACATATTTCAAATAAAGGTCACCTTAATTCGCTGAAGATTTTGACATTTTCTTGATTTACAGCAGGCTTTGTAAGCCTTCTCCATGCAAAGTGTGGAGTGCTGTATCCTATTTGAATGAGATTGCTTACAGTAGTACATCCGCTAATATAATTTGTTACAATTTCATAAAAAAATATAAAAGTGAGAAAGTGCATGCACACATAAAGAAGATCATGAGAAAATATTATTTTTGGAATAGTTATCAATCTTTGGCTGTATGCATTTATACTAGGTATATATATGTTAGATTGTTCCAAAATTGTATTAAAATGAAAAGTATAAATAAAATAATTTTGAAAGACAGAAAATATAAATCTGTTACTCTGGCAACATTCTCTTCCGGGTTTGGTTTCTGCTAAGCATATTATCATTTACATGTGGCAAATCATAAATTATTTTTCAGTACAAAGTGGTATCTGTAAAATAATTATTTCTTTAAAGCTTCACCTCATGCTATAAAAATATAAAAAAAATTTTTTTAAATTAATTTAAATAAATGAAATTAAATAGTTTTGATAATTTTGCTACCAGGTATTGCATTAAATTAAAGGGATATGAAACCAAAACAAGTTTTTTTTTTTCATGATTCAGATAGAAATAAATTAGACATTCTCTATTATCACATTTTCTCTTCATTCTTTTGGTTCTCTTTTTCTGAAAAATCAGTGATGTAAGCTCAGGTGCGTGCACGTGTCTGGAGCAGTATACGGCAGCAGTTTTGCAAGAATGCTATCCATTTGCAAGAACACTAGATGGCAGCACTATTTCCTGGAATCTAGTGCTCCAGACACCTACCTAGGTATCACTTCAACAAAGAATACCATGAACATGAAGCAAATATAATTATAAAGGTCAATTGGATACTTTATTTTTTTTAATTGGATGCTCTGTCTGGATTGCAAAAAAGAAATACATTTGGTTTCATGTCCCTTTCTTAAAGCCTAATACTCTTTTTTTTTCCCCAAAAAATTTGCTGGAACTAACATATTTGCAACGATTATAAAAAAGGCTACATGGAACCTTACAATACAATTATATTTAACTTCTCCATATTGTTTTAGTTTTTTTGTTATAGTGCAAACCAATGCATCTATGAACCTACAGTTTTTTATTATTTAAAAATACAAATAATCCCATTATTCCCCAGTTTTGCATAACCAACACTGTTATAGAAATACACTTTTTACCTCTGCGATTACCTTGTATCTAAGCCGCTACAGACTGTCCCCTTATCTCAGTTCTTTTTACAGACATGCATTTTAGCCAATAAGTGCTAAGTTGTGCATAACTCCATGGGAGTGAGCACAATATATGGCACACATGGACTAGTGTTGTCTAACTGTGAAAAACTGTAAAATTCACTGACATAAGAGCCGGTCTTCAACAGCTTAGAAATCAGTTTATGAGCCTACATAGGTTTAAATTTCACCAAATAATACCAAAAGAACAAAGCATATTAGATGATAAAAGTAAATTGGAAAGTTGCTTAAAATTGCATGCCCTATCTGAATCATAAAAGTTTAATTTTGACTTGACTGTCCCTTTAAATGTATTTATGGTGATGTTTATGAGACCAGATATCTTTACTAAAAATATGTGTATTAGTGAACACTCACAAACACATACATAAAGAAAACGTTATAGTGCTGTGAAAAATAACGATCGTGATTTTATGAAAAGATATCAATACATTTATTTCCCTTCCTATTTAAACATTTTTAAATAACAAAGTACATTGCATTTTAGTGAGTTTGATGAGATTTGAAGACCCATTGGAATATCAGATCATACCTAAAACTGCTATGTTGCATGCTATCTACAGTGGTGCACAAGCTCTGACCTTGGTGATATTAAACTGTGGATACACAATTGTAATAATTCTATGGGGCCGATTTATCATATGTCTCTCCGACATGATCCGCTCAATGGATCATGTCCAACAGACATCCCTGTCGGCATTTAACATGGCACAAGCAGTTCTGGTGAACTGCTTGTGCAATACCGCCCCCTGCAGATTTGTGGCCAATCGGCCGCTAGCAGGGGCTGTCAATCAACCCGATCGTATCTGCTCGGAGGCGGCGGACCAGTTAAGGAGCAGCAGTCTTAAGACAGCTGCTTCTTAACTGCCGTTTCTGGTGAGCCAAAAGGCTTGCACGGAAACAGATGTATTAGGCCTTATACGGTGATTAATAATTCGGCCCCTATGACTACAATGAATAGCACTACATCTGTTTAAAGTATAAGACATTTAAAAAATCATCTAACATTTGATTATTTTTTTTTTTATTTTCTATTCAAAGATTAATGTGATACTGTTACATTAACTCTTAAATAACCTACAAACTGCAATTATTTGTGCTTTTATTTAGTTGAAAGTCAATGAATTGCTTGTGTATTAGAAGATTCTATATATGGAAAAGAACAAAATGTCGCCAACACTATAGATTGTACTTTGAATTGTATAAGGAGGGTAGTTATATTGTCTTTTCAAAAATCAAGCAAATCTATTGGTCTGCAAAGAGAATATCCCCATTTTTTTACATATCGCAATAAATAAAAATTAAATTCATGGTTTATGAATCCGACTTATTTGAATCTAACCCTATCCTGAAACATCAGTTTCTAATTTCTTTTTTTTTTGACTTGTGGACGTCATAAAATTGGAGAATGTTATTTAAATGTTATATTAGAAATGATATTCAATTTCTCTGCATATTATGTTATGATTCATGAGCCAAAGTTTGCTAATCAGTTAAATTTAGCAACGTGAATCTATTTGTTGAACAAGGTTTGCCAATTTTTTTATATTTATCCATTTAAGAATTAAAATAAATAATATTTGAAGTTATCCAGATTTATTTATCTCTAAAAGCCGCAATCACACGAGTTTAATTCTTTAAACATATCATTAACAACGAAAAAGTACATAAAACATTAAAGAAAACCTCCACCAAATGTTATGGGATTTGGTGGTTTCTTATGTTTATATCCATTTAGAAGACTTTAAATAAAGAAAAAAAGTGTTTAGTCTTTTCAGATGATTTTCTTTTTTTCTGTTCCTTATTTCTCTTTGTATAAATAGATCATGTTGTATAAATCTACAAATTCTGAAAATGGCAGTCTGGCTCAAAATAATATTTACTAAAAAAAAGACTGAATGTATGGTGGGGGGGGGGGATCTGATTGAAAAAAACTGTACTGATATTGGCTAACATGCCAACCCTTATTTAATTATATATATTTTTTACAGAACTGGAATAATTGTATAATTGTCTGTAATATTTATGGGCCCTGCCTTACCATGGATGAATAGACTAGTAAAATAAACATAGCATTAGAATATCTTCCCACAAGTAGAAACAGTCTAACTCTGACCCCCATTCAAGTCCAACAGAATTCCCATGCTAAGTGCCTGGCATAGCTTCATATAAGGTTTTCAAATTCAAAGCAATTCTATCACATAACAAACCCTAATGATAACCAATTACCACACATTTATAATATATATATTTATAATATATTATATAATAATATCTCCTACATTAAGCATGGGGACAAAGGTAAGTTTGCCATATTGCCACTTCAGAAGACCTTATGAAAAATACATATGTCAGGGTACATAAAAACATTTTCAAACTTTTTCTTTAAAAGGGCTCATATTTTTAATAAGGGTCCGCTTTTAAAGCAGCAATCCTATGTCAACACTAGACAACGGTATTCCAAACTATTAGAAAACACTTTCTTTTACATCTTGAAAACTCACAGTGGTGTCTCTTCATAACCTAGCATTTTAGTATTTGCGATGCGGGAGGGCCTCGGTTTAGGGGTTAATAGGTAGTTTATGGGTGTTAGTGTACTTTTTAGTACTTTAGTTATGAGTTTTATGCTACGGCGTTGTACCATAAAACTCATAACTACTGACTTTTTTAGCACTCTTGACAGGGTATGGTGTACCGCTCACTTTTTGGCCTCCCAGGACAGACTCGTAATACCGGCGCTATGGAAGTCCCATAGAAAAAAAGACTTTACGAAGTTTACGTAAGTCGTTTTGCGGTAAGGCCAAAGAAATGTGTGATCACCCTAAACCTTCAATACTCGTAATACCATTAGGCGTAAAAAAGCAGCGTTAGGACCTATTAACGCTGCTTTTTTACCCTAACGCACAACTCGTAATCTAGCCGCAAGTGAATAAAATGCCATCAAGTTCAACTATTTAAACATTTGTAATATTAATAATCAAATCAAACATGATGATATTGTGAGATGAAGTAGCATAAATATGAACAAGTTGAGGCACTTACTTATTGCAATTATCAGTTCTCTTCTTTGGGCAAAACCGATTAGACGTTCAGAATCTTTGGAAACCACAACAGGGAAACCATTGTAATCTGTGTCTTTGATTAGAGTTTCCACATCCTCTACTGTCATGCTATCCTGGGTAAGAACAGACAAAGGTGACTCCCCACGACGAGGTCTCATGACATCTGTTGCCAACGTTCTATGGGTAAACTCATCCTTGACGTCCAAGAATGGATAACCATTTAAATGGATGTGTGCTTCATATATTCCTTCTTTCCCAAATGCATCAGCTACCCATTTGCTGGTAACTGCGGCTGCCATCAGTGGTACAATATACTCCAAGCCACCAGTCAACTCGAACATAATAACAACCAAGGAAACAGTCATCCTGGTAACACCACCTATAGATATACAAGTACTTTAATAATAGCATTTTAAAGTTTTTGTTTTTGTTTTGTTGATATTAGGTAAACTAGGTTCACTAACAATTCTCCAGCCTCATTATTCTTTTTTTATCTTCACTAAAGATTGTGATGCCGCATCAGCAGGGGTCAAGTCAAGCAGGAACGCATTGGGAACGGAGTTCCTGCACTATGTTTGCAGGAGGAACTAAGTTCCCTCTGGACAGAGATCAGAAACACTTCAGTAAACACTGCTGATGCTGGTGGGAGGGACTGGAGCACAGTCTGGTTAGAGGGATAGTGAGATCCTCTAGTAATGGCCAGTGACACTAAATGTAAGACTGTCAGCGGTCCTGCTGTTTTATCATCCCACAATGTGTTTAACACATGGTGCTTACATTTCTGTGTGGCTTGCTCTGGGATTATTTAGCTCCCCTCAGCAGAAATAGGTCTATTGCACCTTAAGTGGGTGAGACTCTGTGACAGAGGAGGAATCTCAGGGCCAAAGGCAACTATTTAACCCTTCATTGGATTTAACTTGCTTTCATTAACCAAAGTGTATAGATTATATGCATATAAAAATAGTCTTGTGTACATGTGTATATATAAAACAATAATAATTGTGAGGGGGGGGGGGGTGGAAGTCTTAGTGAGTTCCCACACTTTTTTTTATAGGACTTGACCCCTGCGCATCAGAATAACCACCAAGCAAGGGTAAGTAGCACTTCTCCTCAGATAGTCAGACGAAAGATGCTAGAGATAGATAGATGGATGTACCACTCATTCTAACGAGGCTGCATGGAAATAGAGCATTGTGGACCTTTGATACAACACTCAAATTCAAGTTTCTCAGTACCACGTGATCTGAATTCCTTTAAAGATTAGATCATAGTGGAAGAGCCGTACTTCATATTAAACCTGGACATATATCCTTATACCTCTAGTTGGGCTAATGTTTGGACACATTTTAATTATTAATTGCTACACGTGAATGCACATATTTATTTAATAAAAAACTGTTATAACAAGACCTTTAGCAGACTGATTATTTCTGTGCAATAACATACAAGTAGTGGAGTCCCTCATGTAGTTCTGCATGTATACTATTAATAAAAATGATTTACTTGAGATCTTAAAAAAAAAAGACAAAATTTTACATGGGTATTTTCTATTACACTCGAATAACTCAACTCACCACAAGTAATATGAGCGGAATAAGCGTGCTAATAGCACTACCTCACAATCCATTAAAAGTATAGGGTATGCTTAAAAAGTTTTAGCCACATATAAATGTTTTGGTTAAAATAATTAGCCATCTACTTGTAATATCAGATGGTGTTATTTGTTGCTCAAGGTTGCGCAAAACATAATGCACCATGCACTATCGATTGTGCTCCACTTGTAATCTAGCCCACAGTCAGATTATTTAGAAATAAAGAGCTACACAATAACAAACTAATGCATTGATATAATGATGCATTTAAGGACACAAAATGCTTAAATCCTTGAACTATAATATCTAAGCAGTGCAATCACATGAGATTTAAGGCATATAGTCAATTGTATGTGCTTACCAGATTGTTAATATTGATGTGAAATTACTACAATTTCTAGAAAGTTAAGATTAAATGTTAGAATAAAAATATACTAAATTTGCTGAATAGTGTTATAACCATAATACTACTAATAATATACAATACTACTAGCAACGAGGCCAGTAATCAGATATAGTCATTTTTATTGATAATTGTGTATAACAATAATTGTTGTGTATAAAAATACTTAAAAGTCGTTCAGCACATTTTAACTAAATCTAGTTCTAGATCTGGAATGTGTTCAAAATACCTAGACAGGCTGCTGCTCCCACCATAGCGTATAGCCCTGGTGTGACACAGTCTGCTCCTGGTCTACACCAGTCCCTAAAGATAATCCAGTCATGATGATGGTAAGCCAGTTGTTCCACCCCAACTCCAACAATGCGGCCTGCTATGGCTCCAACAGCTATGCTTGGAATAAACAGACCAGAAGGGATCTAACATAAAACAAAATAAATCAATAAAAAGATTCTTAGACATAATCAGAAGTGGCAAATTATATTCACTTTAGTTTAAACTATGACAAAACCAGGATTTTCCAAATAAGTTAAAGGGTTACTGTACCCAAAAATTTTACATCATCGGTATGACAAAGGAGCATTTAAACATGTTAAAAATTGTATTGACTGAATAAATATAAAGTAAAAACTGTTTACATTAGAATTTAAACTAATATATATGTATCACTTGTAAGTAGGAAGTACCGTGAGGTTAAAATGAGCCTTCACCTGTTCTCATAAGATCTTCTATATAGGTAACAAAGACAACCAAAATGTATGGATGCACAGTATAACTGATTTTATATGCATCACATTTTAGAATATATTAGGGTAGTACTTGCTTTTGGCATTTGCATTGATGCTGGCAGGTGAGCCTACATGGTTTGGCAAAATTTGGTACTAAAATTCTTTTTTTTTCATATACATTTGGTTACAGTGCACAGTGTTACAGTGGCTGAATTTTGTCCTTGCAACAGTCCATAACATTTTGATGCATATGTAAACACATTATTAAAGCATCTCTAAATACATTCTCCAACAATGAGAAGAATACATGTATTCCTTTAATCATACAAACGTTCTGTTCCTATTTTACTAAATATCAGAATGGTTTTGTTTGATGTTGTTTTGCTATGAACTGGAGAGTGTGCCAGGCAAGTTGTATTATCTTATTAACTCTGACAGCAAGCTAACATTTTAAAATGCATATCAAACACAATTTGCCCAAAGAATTTTGAGCACTGACTCATTTGAACTGTTTTAGCTACATGATGCATTGCAGACTCATAGCTGTATTGGCTCGTGATTGAGAAAGTCAAACAGCAGCAAGTATAGACAGCTGGTTGACTACTTCAGTGATTAAATGTCTCTGGAAAACATTGGCTTTACTATGGGATAGGTAAAAGCAATTAACATTTTTTTGTGGATTATTACTGCATGCATTTGAAGAATTATCAAAAATGAATCTTATTAATGATTTTTGTATTTCTTTACAGTTATATTTGAATAGAGAGACAATCTGTGGAGCACACAATTAACTACTATCCTCATTTTTAAATAAAGATGTAAATATAGTCTAACAGCCACAGCATGCGTAACCCAGATAGCAACTACAGATTAATTAATATACAGGTGGTCCTCGTTTTACAACGGTTCAATTTACACCGTTTCAGAATAACAACCTTTTTTTACAGTCATGTGACTGCTATTGAAATGCATTGAGAAGCAGTGCATATATTTGCAGCAAAGCCAAGCAAGCTGAAATTAATCAGTTTAACCAGACCTGAGCTATCGAGCAGATTTCAAAAGGAACAAGATCTTCCTGTCTATAAATCAGTCCAGATTGGAATGCATAGAAAGAACTATTTTCAGAAAAATGCAAGTGAAGTCTGTGTTGTGTGATTATTTTATTAGGTTTATAATGCTGTTTAGCAAATGTTTTTGTTCATTTAACTTAGTTTAATTATTTATTCTGTGTTGTGTGATTATTTTATTAGGTTTATAATGCTGTTTAGCATTTAAAGTCTTCATTTCAAAGCTTAAAAAATAATGTATTAGGTGTTACTTATGACAATTTTGAGAGGGGCCAGGAACCTATCCCCCTCACTTCCCATTGACTTACATTATAAACTGGGTTTCAATTTATAACGGTTTCGATTTACAACCATTCCTTCTGGAACCTAACCCGGCGTAAACTGAGGGCTACCTGTATATGTATATGAATGTACAGGGAGTGCAGAATTATTAGGCAAGTTGTATTTTTGAGGATTAATTTTATTATTGAACAACAACCATGTTCTCAATGAACCCAAAAAACTAATTAATATCAAAGCTGAATAGTTTTGGAAGTAGTTTTTAGTTTGTTTTTAGTTATAGCTATTTTAGGGGGATATCTGTGTGTGCAGGTGACTATTACTGTGCATAATTATTAGGCAACTTAACAAAAAACAAATATATACCCATTTCAATTATTTATTTTTACCAGTGAAACCAATATAACATCTCAACATTCACAAATATAAATTTCTGACATTCAAAAACAAAACAAAAACAAATCAGTGACCAATATAGCCACCTTTCTTTGCAAGGACACTCAAAAGCCTGCCATCCATGGATTCTGTCAGTGTTTTGATCTGTTCACCATCAACATTGCGTGCAGCAGCAACCACAGCCTCCCAGACACTGTTCAGAGAGGTGTACTGTTTTACCCTCCTTGTAAATCTCACATTTGATGATGGACCACAGGTTCTCAATGGGGTTCAGATCAGGTGAACAAGGAGGCCATGTCATTAGATTTTCTTCTTTTATACCCTTTCTTGCCAGCCACGCTGTGGAGTACTTGGACGCGTGTGATGGAGCATTGTCCTGCATGAAAATCATGTTTTTCTTGAAGGATGCAGACTTCTTCCTGTACCACTGCTTGAAGAAGGTGTCTTCCAGAAACTGGCAGTAGGACTGGGAGTTGAGCTTGACTCCATCCTCAACCCGAAAAGGCCCCACAAGCTCATCTTTGATGATACCAGCCCAAACCAGTACTCCACCTCCACCTTGCTGGCGTCTGAGTCGGACTGGAGCTCTCTGCCCTTTACCAATCCAGCCACGGGCCCATCCATCTGGCCCATCAAGACTCACTCTCATTTCATCGTTCCATAAAACCTTAGAAAAATCAGTCTTGAGATATTTCTTGGCCCAGTCTTGACGTTTCAGCTTGTGTGTCTTGTTCAGTGGTGGTCGTCTTTCAGCCTTTCTTACCTTGGCCATGTCTCTGAGTATTGCACACCTTGTGCTTTTGGGCACTCCAGTGATGTTGCAGCTCTGAAATATGGCCAAACTGGTGGCAAGTGGCATCTTGGCAGCTGCACGCTTGACTTTTCTCAGTTCATGGACAGTTATTTTGCGCCTTGGTTTTTCCACATGCTTCTTGTGACCCTGTTGACTATTTTGAATGAAACCCTTGATTGTTCGATGATCACGCTTCAGAAGCTTTGCAATTTTAAGAGTGCTGCATCCCTCTGCAAGATATCTCACTAATTTTTACTTTTCTGAGCCTGTCAAGTCCTTCTTTTGACCCATTTTGCCAAAGGAAAGGAAGTTGCCTAATAATTATGCACACCTGATATAGGGTGTTGATGTCATTAGACCACACCCCTTCTCATTACAGAGATGCACATAACCTAATATGCTTAATTGGTAGTAGGCTTTCGAGCCTATACAGCTTGGAGTAAGACAACATGCATAAAGAGGATGATGTGGTCAAAATACTCATTTGCCTAATAATTCTGCACTCCCTGTATACATATATATTTATGTGTTTATATGTATAAATATGTATGAACATATATATATATATGTATATATATATACACACATTTAAATACATAAATATTTATGTATATATTCATATAAATATAATAAACATAATATAATAAACATATTTCTATGTTAAAAGTTTCACATAGGATCCCTGTGTAAAAGCACTTTCAACACTTCACATCTCCTCACTTTAAATCCTTATAACTTATCTGTGCAATATGCTTATAAAACAATTTTTATCAGACAGTGTTAATATGAGTGTTACTGTACATTATTATGTATTTTTTAGGTGTTTTGTGCAACTTTTTCCCTTAACCAGAGGTCTGAGTTCATTGTGCTGACCAATGGGCAAAATGCAATCGCACCCTTGCGGAAGCATTTACTACCCACTTGTAAAATCAGTAGTTTTACGGTGTGCACAAAAAGGCTCATTTTTGCCCAGAAGCGTTGGACTCCAACTGTATTCTAGCCCTAAATATTCAATTAAACTCTTCATTTATTTATACAGCTTTTTCATCAGAAAATTATATATCTCACTTTTTGATTGCATCTAATAATGAACACAGTAAAAAGGTTAATAAAAACAGATCCATTTATGGATTATTTCAGATTTATTTTATTAATGTATATAAAAAGAAGGTCAATTCAAACGGCACACTCTGCACTTATTTTACAACCCTTATTTGTAAATATAGTATATGAATGTAATTTGTATAGTAAGCTATACATATACTTGGGCAGAGAGTCGCATGAATGAAAACATACATAAATCAGCATTCATTTCACGAGCTTAGGATCATAAAAAATAAATAATATATTAAAATACTTGTGTTTATGAATTTTATGGTAACAAAATAACAAATATTACACCCCACCAATGCACAATATCGCTCAGTCAGAAAGTATCTCTTTAATCCTTGAATTATTGCTTAAAATAAACCTCTCTCTTATCTCTACTGCTTAATTTTCTATATTTTTGACTCTATCCTTTATAATGTCTGTCTTGCTGGTCATCTTGAGTAAAGTTGGTTTACTGCTAACAGTGACCAATATGCAGGGCTCTCAACCCTTTATAGTTCATTTAAATGTTTTTACTGTACATCACAATTTAATATCTAGTGTCACAGTGCTGTGTACATGTTGGTGCACTAATAAAATAATGAGAAGCATTTCCCTGTTTGTCTCTTCTATATTTCCCTCTCTCTTTTATAATGTAGTGTTTAACAATACTAAAAAAACAAAGAAAACAAAAAAAACCAATACACTGGACCGATCATCAACAGATGTATTTAGAGGCCAAAAGGTCATCCATTGAGACTTGCAATACAGAAATTTTACCTACAGCAGCGCTAGGGGTTCTATACAGTAAGAACAATAAGGATATGAAATTGATATAAAACCACAAAAAAATCTTTCATGATTCAGATAGAGCATGCAATTTTAAGCAATATTCTAACACTCCAATTAACAATTTTTCTTCATTCTCTTGGTATATTTATTCGAAAAAGCAGAACCTTGGTTAGCGTTTGGTAATTGGTGGCTACATTTAGCCACCAATCACCAAGTGCTAACCAGGGTGCTGAACCAAAAATGGGCTGGCTCCAAAGATTACATTCCTGCTTTTTCAAATAAAGATACCAAGAGAATGAAGAAAAAATGATAATAGGATTAAATTACAAAGTTGCTAAAAATTGGATGAGCTATATGAATCAAGAAAGAAAAAAACATAATTTATGTAAGAACTTACCTGATAAATTAATTTCTTTCATATTGGCAAGAGTCCATGAGCTAGTGACGTATGGGATATACAATCCTACCAGGAGGGGCAAAGCTTCTCAAACCTCAAAATGCCTATAAATACACCCCTCACCACACCCACAATTCAGTTTAATGAATAGACAAGAAGTGGGGTGATATAGAAAAGAGTAAAACGCATCAACAAAGGAATTTGGAATAATTGTGCTTTATGCAAAAAATCATAACCACCATAAAAAGGATGAGCCTCATGGACTCTTGTCAATATGAAAGAAATTAATTTATCAGGTAAGTTCTTACATAAATTATGTTTTCTTTCATGTAATTGGCAAGAGTCCATGAGCTAGTGATGTATGGGATATCGAATACCCAAGATGTAGAACTCCACGCAAGAGTCACTAGAGAGGGAGGGATAAAAATAAACAACAGCCATATGCTGAAAAATGAATCCACAACCCAAAATATAAGTTATTCTCATAAAGAAAAGAAAAACTTAAAACATCAGCAGAAGAATCAAACTGAAACAGCTGCCTGAAGAACTTTTCTACCAAAAACTGCTTCTGAAGAAGCAAATACATCAAAATGGTAGAATTAAGTAAATGTATGTAAAGAAGACCAAATTGCTGTTTGCAAATTTGAACAACTGAAGCTTCATTCTTAAAAGCCCACGAAGTGGCAACTGATCTAGTAGAATGAGCTGTAATTCTCTGAAGCGGGGCCTAACCCGACTCCAATAAGCTTGAAGAATCAGAAGCTTTAATCAACAAACCAAGGAAATAGCAGAAGTTTTTCTGACCTTTCCTAGGGCCAGAAAATATAACAACTAAACTAGAAGTATTCCTGAAATCTTAGTAGCTTCAATATAATATTTCAAAGCTCTCACCACATCCAAAGAATGTAAAGATCTTTCCAAAGAATTCTTAGGATTAGGACACAAGGAAGGAACAACAATTTCTCTACTAATGTTGTTAGAATTCACAACCTTAGGAAAAAATTTAAATGAAGTCCTCAAAACCGCCTTATCCTGATGAAAAATCAGAAAAGGAGATTCACAAGAAAGAGCAGATAGCTCAGAAACTCTTCTAGCAGAAGAGATGGCCAAAAGGAACAATACTTTCCAAGAGAGTAGTTAAATGTCCAAAGAATGCATAGGCTCAATATGGAGGAGCCTGTAAAGCCTTCAAAACCAAATTAAGACTCCAAGGAGGAGAGATTGATTTAATGACAGGCTTAAATACGAACTAAAGCCTGTACAAAACAGTGAATATCAGGAAGTTTAGCAATCTTTCTGTGAATAAAAGAGAAAGAGCAGAGATTAGTCCCTTCAAGGAACTTGCAGACAAAACCTTATCCAAACAATCCTGAAGAAACTGTAAAATTCTTGCAACTCTAAAAGAATGCCAAGAGAATTTATGAGAAGAACACCATAAAATATAGGTCTTCCAAACTCGATAATAAATCTTTCTAGAGACAGATTTAGGAGCTTGTAACATAGTATTAATCACTGAGTCAGAGAAACCTCTATGACTTAGCACTAAGCGTTCAATTTCCATACCTTCAAATTTAATGATTTGAGATCCTGATGGAAAAAACGGACCTTGAGACAGTAGGTCCAGCCTTAACAGAAGTGGCCAAGGTTGGCAACTGGACATCCGAACAAGACCCGCATACCAAAACCTGTGGGGTCATGCTGGAGCTAACAGCAACACAAACGATTGTTCCATGATGATTCTGGAAATCACTCTTGGAAGAAGAACTAAAGGCAGGAAAATATAAGCAGGTTGATAACACCAAGAAAGTGTCAGCGCACCCACTGCTTCAGCCTGAAAATCCCTGAACCTGGACAGGCATCTGGGAAGTCTCTTGCTTAGATGTGAGGCCATCAGATCTATCTGTGGAAGACCCCATATCTTGAACAATCTGAGAAAACACATCTGGATGGAGGAACCACTCCCCAGGATGTAACGTCTGACGGCTGAGATAATCTGCCTCCCAATGTCTATACCTGGGATATGCACCGCAGAAATTAGACAGGAGCTGGATTCCGCCCAAGCAAGTATCCAAGATACTTCTTCATAGCTTGTGGACTGTGAGTCCCACCCTGCTGATTGACAAATGCCACTGTATGTGATATTGTCTGTTTGAAAATAAATGAACAGTTCTCTCTTCAACAAAGGCCAAAACTGAAGAGCTCTGAGAATAGCACAGAGATCTAAAATATTGATTGGTAATCTCGCCTCTTGAGATTTCCAAAACCCCTTGTGCTGTCAGAGATTCCCAAACAGCTCCCCAACCTGAAAGACTTGCATCTATAGAGATCATAGTCCAGGTTAGCCGAACAAAGAAGCCCCTTGAACTAAACACTGGTGATTTACCACCACGCCAGAGAGTGTCAAACATTGGGATTTAAGGATATTAATTGAGATATATTAGTATAATCCCTGCACCATGGATTCAGCAAACAAAGCTGGAGAGGTCTCATGTGAGAACGGGCAAAGGGAAATGCGTCCAATGCTGCAGTCATGAGACCTAAATTTTCCATGCACATAACCACTGAAGGGAATGACTGAGACTGAAGGTGCAGACAGGCTGCAACCACTTTCAAACATCTCTTGTCTGTTAGAGACAGAGTCATGGACACTGAATCTATCTGGAAAGGTGACCCTTGTCTGAGGAATCAAGAAACTTTTTGGTAAATTGATCCTCCAACCATGTTTCCGAAGAAACAACACTAGTTGATTAGTGTGAGATTCTGCAGAACGGAGGACTGAGCTAGTACCAAAATATCGTCCAAATAAGGAAACACCACAATACCCTGCTCTCTGGTTTCCATAAAGCAGGGCACCAAAAACCTTTAAAAAAGATTCTTTGAGCGGTTGCTAATCCAAAAATGGAAAAGCAACGCTTGTCTAGAAAAGAGAATCTCAGGAACTGATAATGATCTGAATGAATCGGAATATAAAGGTATACATCCTGCAATCCATTATGGACCTAAAATGTCCTTGCTGAATAAAAGGCAGAACAGTCCTTAAAGTCACCATTTGAAAATTGGTACTCTTACATAACGATTCAAAATTTTCAGATCCAGAATTGGTCTGAATGAAATTTCCTTCTTTGAGACAATGAATAGATTTGAATAAAAACCCCAGACCTTGTCCCTGAAAAGGAACTACCCCTGAAACTCCAGGTCTGAAACACACTTCAGGAAAGCCTGAGCTTTAACTGGATTTGCTGAGATACGTGAGAGAAAAAAATCTTCTCACAGGAGGATTTACTCAGAATCCTATTCGAAACCCCTGAGAGACAATACTCTGAAACCATTGATTTGGACCAAATTATCCAAAACATTCTTGAAAAACTCCTTAATCTGCCCCCTACCAGCTGAGCTGGAATGAGAGTCGCACCTTCATGCGGACTTATGGGCTGGCTTTTTGGTTTCTTAAATGGGTTGGATTTATTCCATTTAAAGAAGGTTTCCAATTGGAAACAGATTCCATAGGGAAGGATTAGGTTTTTGTTCCTTATTTGAAAAAAAGAACGAAAACAATTTAGAAGCTTAATATTTACCCTTAGGTCTCTTATTACCTTGGAAAGAAGAGATAGCAATCTAGACTTAAAAATTCATATCAGCATTCCAAGATTTAAGCCTCAAACTCTTGTAGCTAAAAATAGCTAAATACATAGATCTAACATCAATCTTGATGATATCAAAAAATGGCATCAGAACTGATTAGTATGTTGCAGAAAGCGAACAATACTAGATAAATCGGAATCCAATTCTTGTTGCGCTAAATCTTCAACAAAAAAGTTGATGCAGCTGCAACATCAGCCAAAGAAAATGCAGGCCTGAGACGACCTGAATATAAGTAAGCTTTCCTTAGATAAGATTCAAGTCTCCTATCTAAAAGAACTTAAGTACTATCTTCCATAGGAATAGAGGTACGTTCAGCAAGAGTAGAAATAGCCCCAACAAGTTGAGGATCTTTTCCCAAAACTCTATAGAAATTGCTGGTAAAAAGATACAATTTTTTTAAACCTTGAAGAAGGAATAAAATAAGTACCCGGCCAATTCCATTCCTTAGAAATCATAAGAGAAATAGCATCAGGAACGGAAAAAAACCTCTGGAGCAACCACAGGAGGTTTAAAAACAGAATTTACTAGTTCTTATATCAAGAGGACTAGTTTCCATGATATCCAAAATAATTAACACTTCTTTAACAAAGAACGAAAAATACTTCATTTTAAATAAATAAGTAGATGTGTTAGTGTCAATATCTGAGGAAAGATCTTTTGAATCAGATAGATCCTCATCAGAAGAGGATAATTCATTATATTGTCGGTCATTTGAAATTTCATCAACCTTATGAGAAGTTTTAAAAGACCTTTATATTAATTAGAAGGCAGAATAGCAGACAAAGCCTTCTGAATAGAATCAGTAACAAATTCTTTAAATTTCATAGGTATAACATGTACATTAAAAGTTGAAGGAACAACAACAGGAAATGTACTATTAACTGATGGATACAATATCTGCATGTAAAAAATGTATCATACAATGACGGAAAAATAATGCACTTAGCTTTAGTAGAACCGACATCAGGCAGCAAAGTTCCAACAGATACTTCTGAGGCAGGATCAGATTGAGACATCTTGCAAAATGTAAAATAAAAAACAACATATAAAGCAAAATTTGTCAATTTCCTTATATGACAGTTTCAGGAATGGGAAAAAAATGCAAATAGCATAGCCCTCTGACATACAAAAAGGCAAGAGGCAAAAGCAATGGGGAAAATAAATAATGACAAAAATTTAGCGCCAAGTATGATGCACAACGTAACTGGAAATTTTTTTGGCGCCAACCATGCCTGGAAATGACAAACACTCGCGTCACTAACGACGCAACCCTGTGTGAACCTCTTTGTCAATTACGACGCCGGAAATGACGAACTTGCATCAACGGACGTGCCTTTCGCGCCAAAAAATTCTCACGCCAAGAATGACGCAATAAAGTGTAGCATTTGGCGCACCCACGAGCCTAAGTCAGCCCGCAATTTGAAACAAATAGTCAATTGAAAAAGACTAAACCCCAGGTAAGAAAAATATTTCTTAACTTTCCCCAAATATGAAACTGACAGTCTGCAAAAAGGAAATACATGAACCTAACTCATGGCAAATATAAGTACAATACATATATTTAGAACTTTATATAAATGCATAAAGTGCCAAACCATAGCTGAGATGTCTTAAGTAATGAAAACATACTTACTCAAAGACACCCATCCACATATAGCAGATAGCCAAACCAGTACTGAAACAGTTATCAGTAGAGGTAATGGTATATGAGAGTATATCGTCGATCTGAAAAGGGAGGTATGAGATGAATCTTTACGACCGATAACAGAGAACCTATGAAAAAGACCCCCGTTAGGAAAATCATTGCATACAATAGGTAATACTCTCTACGTCCCTCTGACATTCGCTGTACTCTGAGAGGAATCGGGCTTCAAAATGCTGAGAAGCGCATGTCAACATAGAAATCTTAGCACAAACTTACTTCACCACCTCCATAGGAGGCAAAGTTTGTAAAACTGAATTGTGGGTGTGGTGAGGGGTGTATTTATAGGCATTTTGAGGTTTGGGAAACTTTGCCCCTCCTGGTAGGATTGTATATCCCATACGTCACTAGCTCATGGACTCTTGCCAATTACATGAAAAAATGTGGGTTTATGTCCCTTTAATAAGGTTGTTTTTTTTAGCTAATTCAGTAAAAGTTATTACAAAAATGTTGTTTTTGCTTTTTATGCACTATAGAGGAATATATGGTTAGTATTGATAGTATATTAGCTTGTTGATCCAAAAAGAAATCGGATTGTCACTTTGAAATCAAAAAATATTTTTCCCTTTGAGGCCTAATTGGAAATCACTTCATGCTTTTTTCAACCTTTATTACTATGTTACAGCTCTAACATGCATTTTAGAATAAAAAAAATGAGTGTAGTCTTACCTTCATGCCAAATGTGAATATAGTAATTATAATTTTAAATATCAGAGCCAGGGCTAGCTGCCACATTGCTGTGTATACACCTGTCCCCGCCTGACGGTCCGGAATGTCATCTACAGGTCGGGTCATGTTGGGATCATTAATGTAATCACAAAGCTGAGAAGATTCCAAAGCTCCACAGTCATTGAAAAGCTCAGATATTAACTCACTTGTGCTTCTCCTGGTGTAAGGGTTTGGGTAGGCTATGATTGCAGTTATAGCCGTAACAACGATGACTTCCAAAACTGGATACTTGCCGAGAATAGTGGTTTTGCGCCTCCTGCACCAAGCAATATTACAACGGATGAAAAGTGTTCCCCAAAGTCCTCCAAAGACACCAAGTAGAATGAATGGAAAAAGTTCAGCCATATACCAAGGAGTATGGTATTCCACATAAAAAAGAACCAGACGGCTGTTTCCAAATGGGTTGATGGACCTTAGTGTAAAAGCAGCAACCAGGGCAGCAAAAAAAGAACGCCAAAGAGTTTTCAGAGGAAAGTAATAGCTCACCTACCCCAAAATAAAAAAAAGAGAAATGATATGTACTAATTCCAACAAGCAAGCTAAATAAATTAGGCAATAATTATTTACTATAATAATAATAATAATAATAATAAAGAAGTGAGATATTTATTTAAGTGTTCCCAAGGAAATTGAATTATTTAGAAAGGAATTATTGTAGTTGATATTTCATGTACAAAACGCTTAAAGAGGTAAGAAAGTTAAAATGTTCATGATTCAGAGAGTACAATAGTAAAAAAAAATATTTCTACTTTCCTTTTTTTTATTTCTCAAATTTACATTTTTCTCTCTGTATGCTTTGTTGAAACAGTTAATTTCTAGCAGAACATACTTGGAATGGTATGTTCCAAAATGTAACATTTAAAAGGACATTAAAAATCTCTTGCTTTTGTATTACATAGTGCTTGGACTGGGAACGCCAAAAAGCAAAATCTGTAACCTGCAAATACTGAAATTCAAATCGGTGGTTTAGGGACAATTTGTAGCATTTTGAAAAGCCAGATTACAGATTTTTCTTTTTGGTCTCTTTAGGGAGCATAGAACAAAGTACAATCGCCTAGATTACGAGTTTTGTCGGTAAGGCTGTGCGGTGCTAAGGAGCCTTTTTTTCCCACCGCTCCCTTAAGACAACGCTGGTATTACAGGTTTTTTTAAACCTGGCGTTAGCCGCAAAAAGGTGAGCGTAGAGCAGAATTTAGTTCCACATCTCACCTCAATACCAGCGTTGCTTATGGTAGCGGTAAGCTGGCTAAACGTGCTCATGCACGATTTCCCCATAGGAAACAATGGGGCTGAGCTGGCTGAAAAAAACCTAACACCTGCAAAAAAAGCAGCGTTCAGCTCCTAACGCAGCCCCATTGTTTCCTATGGGGAAAGGAATTTTATGAATGCACCTAACACCCTAACATGAACCCCGAGTCTAAACACCCCTAATATTACACTTATTAACCCCTAATATCCCGCCCCCGCTATCGCTGACAACTACATTATATTATTAACCCCTAATCTGTCGCTCCGGACACCGCCGACACCTACATTATACTTATGAACCCCTAATCTACTGCCCCCAACATCGCAGACACCTACATTATATTTATTAACCCCTAATCTACCCCCCCACGTCGCCGCAACTATATTACATTTATTAACCCCTAATCTGCCGCCGCCAACGTCACCGCCACTATTATAAATTTAATAACCCCTAAACTTAAGTCTAACCCTAACCCTAATACCCCCTAACTTAAATATAATTTAAATACATCTAAATAAATTTACTAAAATTAAATAAATGATTCCTATTTAAAACTAAATACTTACCGATAAAATAAACCCTAAGCTAGCTACAATATAACTAATAGTTACTTTTGTATCTAGCTTAGGATTTATATTTATTTTACAGGCAACTTTGTATTTATTTTAACTAGGTACAATAGTTATTAAATAGTTATTAACTATTTAATAACTACCTAGTTAAAATAAATACAAATATACATGTAAAATAAATCCTAACCTAAGTTACAATTACACCTAACACTACACTATCATTAAATAAATTACCTAAACTACCTACAATTAATTACAATTAAATTAAATAAACTAAATTACGAAAAAAACAAACACTAAATTACAGAAAATAAAAAAAGAATTACAAGAATTTTAAACTAATTACACCTAATCTAATCCCCTTAATAAAATAATAATTAAAAAAAATAATAAAATTCCTTACCCTATACTAAATTACAAATAGCCCTTAAAAGGGCCTTTTGCTGGGCATTGCCCCAAAGTAATCAGCTCTTTCACCTGTAAAAAAAAATACAATACACCCCCCCAACATTAAAACCCACCACCCACACACCCAACCCTACTCTAAAACCCACCCAATCCCCCCTTAAAAAAACCTAACATTACCCCCCCTGAAGATCTCCCTACCTTGAGACGTCTTCACCCAGCTGGGCACAAGTGGACCTCCAGAGGGGCAGAAGTCTTCATCCGAACCGGGCAGAAGAGGTCCTCCAAGCGGCAGAAGTCTTCATCCAGACGGCATCTTCTATCTTCATCCATCTGGAGCGGAGCGGGTCCATCTTCAATCCAGCCGATGCAGAGCCATCCTCTTCAAACGACGTCCTAACACTGAATGAAGGTTCCTTTAAATGAAGTCATCCAAGATGGCGTCCCTTGAATTCCGATTGGCTGATAGGAATCTATCAGCCAATCGGAATTAATGTAGGAAAAATCCTATTGGCTGATCCTGGATGAAGACTTCTGCCGCTTGGAGGACCTCTTCTGCCCGGATCGGATGAAGACTTCTGCCCCTCTGGAGGTCCACTTGTGCCCGGCTGGGTGAAGACGGCTGAAGGTAGGGAGATCTTCAGGGGGGTAGTGTTAGGTTTTATTAAGGGGGGATTGGGTGGGTTTTAGAGTAGGGTTGGGTGTGTGGGTGGTGGGATTTAATGTTGGGGGGGTATATTGTATTTTTTTTACAGGTGAAAGAGCTGATTACTTTGGAGCAATGCCCCGCAAAAGGCCCTTTTAAGGGCTATTTGTAATTTAGTATAGGGTAGGGAATTTTATTATTTTGGGGGGCTTTTTTATTTTATTAGGGGGATTAGATTAGGTGTAATTAGTTTAAAATTCTTGTAATTCTTTTTTTATTTTCTGTAATTTAGTGGGGGGTTTTTGTTCGTAATTTAGTTTATTTAATTTAATTGTAATTAATTGTAGGTAGTTTAGGTAATTAGTTTAATTATAGTGTAGTGTTAGGTGTAATTGTAACATAGGTTAGGATTAATTTTACAGGTATATTTGCATTTATTTTAACTAGGTAGTTATTAAATAGTTAATAACTATTTAATAACTATTGTACCTAGTTAAAATAAATACAAAGTTGCCTGTAAAATAAATATAAACCCTAAGCTAGCTACAATTTAACTATTAGTTATATTGTAGCTATCTTATGGTTTATTTTATCGGTAAGTATTTAGTTTTAAATAGGATTAATTTATTTAATTGTAGTAATTTTATTTATATTATTTAAAATGATATTTAAGTTAGGGGGGGTTAGGTTTAGACTTAGGTTTAGTGGTTAATACCTTTAATATAGTAGCGGCGACGTTGGGGGTGGCAGATTAGGGGTTAATAAATGTAGGTAGGTGTCAGCGATGTTAGGGACGGCAGATTAGGGGTTAATAAAATGTAACTAGTGTTTGCGAGGCGGGAGTGCAGCGGTTTAGGGGTTAATATATTTATTAAAGTGGCGGCGATGTCCGGTCGGCAGATTAGGGGTTAATATATTTATTAAAGTGTTTGAGATGTGCGGGGGGGGCCTCGGTTTAGGGGTTAATAGGTAGTTTATGGGTGTTAGTGTACTTTTTAGCACTTTAGTTAAGAGTTTTATGTTCCGGCGTTAGCCCATAAAATTCAACTACTGACTTTAAATGCGGTAGGAGTCTGGACAGGAGAGGGTCTACCGCTCACTTCTTCCAAGACTCGTAATACCAGCGTTAGGCAAATCCCATTGAAAAGATAGGATATGCAATTGACGTAAGGGGATTTGCGGTATGCTCGAGTTGCGGAAGAAAAGAGAGTGGTACACCTGTACCTGCCAGACTCGTAATACCAGCGGGCGTAAAAAAGCAGCGTTGGGACCTCTCAACTCTGCTTTTTAAGGCTAACGCCAAACTCGTAATCTAGCCGAAAGTTTGTCCAAAAGCAATAAGTGTTTAATATCCCTTTAATAATGAAGTAAAACATTTTTAGAATAAAAATACAGATTGCAACAAGATGGTTGAAACAGATTATACAGTTTAGAGGAATTAAGTGAACTATCTAGATGGTAGCTAGAACAATTATATGTTACTTAATATTTTAACCTATGTCTTCCAAGACTATTTTGTTTTCATGGTTTAGATAGATAGATAGATAGATAGATAGATAGATAGATAGTCTAAACAGTTTAACATTTTTAGGGATATATTTTTCATAATCAATTCGTTTAAATTACTTTAAAATTATTATTATTAATAATAATAATAATAGTAATAATAATAATACTAAGAAAAAGAAGAATAACAATCATAATTTTACATCATCCTATTTCAACAATAAAAAAGAGATTCTTGTGTATATGTTAAGAAGATGTTTGTTTTCCTCTTAAATTAAAATGACACATTTGGGCCTAGATTTAACATAGACTGGGTGGACGGGGCGTATATCTTCACTCCTGTCCGCAGGCATTGCATCTAACAGGCAACAATAGGCTGCACGCATTTATCATTGTGCAGTACGGCTAGTGTAAATCTCCCCGGTCAGAAAAGTCTGGAGGGGGGTTTAAAATACGCCATATAACAGTTGGCTTAATGGGTTAAGAGAGCAGCGGTCTGATTACCGCTGCTTCTTATATCTAGGCTGCAGGCTCGCTTGGCTACAGGTGCTCCTAAGCCGCCATTGCAGCTTCATAAATGGATCCCTTCACATAAAATCTCACATTTTAAATTAAAAATATGTTTTGACTTACCTCTTCCAAACTAAAAAGCACTCCACCAATTGGAGCTCCAAAGGCAACCGAAACCCCAGCAGCCGATGCTGCTGAAAGTACCTGTAAAACAAACCATAACAAGCTAAAGAGATGCTTCTAGGAAGGAAATATCAATATCCAGTTACTTTAAGTCACTTACCTCTCTTCTCTTGCCTTCATTTTTGCTGTATTTAGAGAAAAGGCTGCTGAAGAAATTGCCACAACAACAGGCCACATGTACCAAAGGGCCTTCTTTTCCAAGGCTTAGGCCTGATGATACTACAAGGACTAATGTTACTGTTTTTATTAAAAGTGTCCACTTTCCCAGGTATCCACGAATGATAAAACCACTAAGGATGGTTTTTATCTGGAGGACAAAAAACACAGTTATCTATAACGTTATATCATGCTACATATTGTTAAAGAATGAGTTCAATTCTACAATGTATCATTTTAAGTCCTTTTTGAGTACTGCATTACAGTGGGCCATTTTAATATGATTTTTATTTTTTATTTTAAATAAAGTTCACCATATTTTGAAGCCGCTAGCCAGCCCATGATTTTCACAATTACTTGTTGCCCCAGGAAGAGAAAGACTAAATCACTGTGTACATGCACCTAAAGGAAGTATGCAAGGAAGAGAGAGCCTGAAGCACTGTGTATAGGAACACAAATACAGTATGCAAGGAAGAGAGAGCCTGAAGCACTGTGTATAGGAACACAAATACAGTATGCAAGGAAGAGAGAGCCTGAAGCACTGTGTATAGGAACACAAATACAGTATGCAAGGAAGAGAAAGCCTGAAGCACTGTGTATAGGAACACAAATACAGTATGCAAGGGAGAGAGAGCCTGAAGCACTGTGTATAGGAACACAAATACAGTATGCAAGGAAGAGAGCCTGAAGCACTGTGTATAGGAACACAAATACAGTATGCAAGGGAGAGAGAGCCTGAAGCACTGTGTATAGGAACACAAATACAGTATGCAAGGAAGAGAGAGCCTGAAGCACTGTGTATAGGAACACAAATACAGTATGCAAGGAAGAGAGAGCCTGAAGCACTGTGTATAGGAACACAAATACAGTATGCAAGGAAGAGAGAGCCTGAAGCACTGTGTATAGGAACACAAATACAGTATGCAAGGAAGAGAGAGCCTGAAGCACTGTGTATAGGAACACAAATACAGTATGCAAGGAAGAGAGCGCCTGAAGCACTGTGTATAGGAACACAAATACAGTATGCAAGGAAGAGAGAGCCTAAAGCACTGTGTATAGGAACACAAATACAGTATGCAAGGAAGAGAGAGCCTGAAGCACTGTGTATAGGAACACAAATACAGTATGCAAGGAAGAGAAAGCCTGAAGCACTGTGTATAGTAACACAAATACAGTAAGCAAGGAAGAGAGAGCCTGAAGCACTGTGTATAGGAACACAAATACAGTATGCAAGGAAGAGAGAGCCTGAAGCACTGTGTATAGGAACACAAATACAGTATGCAAGGAAGAGAAAGCCTGAAGCACTGTGCATAGGAACACAAATACAGTATGCAAGGAAGAGAGAGCCTGAAGCACTGTGTATAGGAACACAAATACAGTATGCAAGGAAGAGAGAGCCTGAAGCACTGTGTATAGGAACACAAATACAGTATGCAAGGGAGAGAGAGCCTGAAGCGCTGTGTATAGGAACACAAATACAGTATGCAAGGAAGAGAGAGCCTGAAGTACTGTGTATAGGAAAACAAATACAGTATGCAAGGGAGAGAGAGCCTGAAGCACTGTGTATAGGAACACAAATACAGTATGCAAGGAAGAGAGAGCCTGAAGCACTGTGTATAGGAACACAAATACAGTATGCAAGGAAGAGAAAGCCTGAAGCACTGTGTATAGTAACACAAATACAGTATGCAAGGAAGAGAGAGCCTGAAGCACTGTGTATAGGAACACAAATACAGTATGCAAGGAAGAGAGAGCCTGAAGCACTGTGTATAGGAACACAAATACAGTATGCAAGGAAGAGAGAGCCTGAAGCACTGTGTATAGGAACACAAATACAGCATGCAAGGAAGAGAGAGCCTGAAGCACTCTGTATAGGAACACAAATACAGTATGCAAGGAAGAGAGAGCCTGAAGCACTGTGTATAGTAACACAAATACTGTATGCAAGGAAGAGAGAGCCTGAAGCACTGTGTATAGGAACACAAATACAGTATGCAAGGGAGAGAGAGCCTGAAGCACTGTGTATAGGAACAAAAATACAGTATGCAAGGAAGAGAGAGCCTGAAGCACTGTGTATAGGAACACAAATACAGTATGCAAGGAAGAGAGAGCCTGAAGCACTGTGTATAGGAACACAAATACAGTATGCAAGGAAGAGAGAGCCTGAAGCACTGTGTATAGTAACACAAATACAGTATGCAAGGAAGAGAGAGCCTGAAGCACTGTGTATAGGAACACAAATACAGTATGCAAGGAAGAGAGAGCCTGAAGCACTGTGTATAGGAACACAAATACAGTATGCAAGGAAGAGAGAGCCTGAAGCACTGTGTATAGGAACACAAATACTGTATGCAAGGAAGAGAGAGCCTGAAGCACTGTGTATAGTAACACAAATACAGTATGCAAGGAAGAGAAAGCCTGAAGCACTGTGTATAGGAACACAAATACAGTATGCAAGGAAGAGAGAGCCTGAAGCACTGTGTATAGGAACACAAATACAGTATGCAAGGAAGAGAGAGCCTGAAGCACTGTGTATAGGAACACAAATACAGAATGCAAGGAAGAGAGAGCCTGAAGCACTGTGTATAGGAACACAAATACTGTATGCAAGGAAGAGAGAGCCTGAAGCACTGTGTATAGGAACACAAATACAGTATGCAAGGAAGAGAGAGCCTGAAGCACTGTGTATAGGAACACAAATACAGTATGCAAGGGAGAGAAAACCTGAAGCACTGTGTATAGGAACACAAATACTGTATGCAAGGAAGAGAGAGCCTGAAGCACTGTGTATAGGAACACAAATACAGTATGCAAGGAAGAGAGAGCCTGAAGCACTGTGTATAGGAACACAAATACAGTATGCAAGGGAGAGAGAGCCTGAAGCACTGTGTATAGGAACACAAATACAGTTTGCAAGGAACAGAAAGCCTGAAGCACTGTGTATAGGAACACAAATACAGTATGCAAGGAAGAGAGAGCCTGAAGCACTGTGTATAGGAACACAAATACAGTATGCAAGGGAGAGAGAGCCTGAAGCACTGTGTATAGGAATACAAATACAGTATGCAAGGGAGAGAGAGCCTGAAGCACTGTGTATAGGAACACAAATACAGTATGCAAGGAAGAGAGAGCCTGAAGCACTGTGTATAGTAACACAAATACAGTATGCAAGGAAGAGAGATCCTGCAGCACTGTGTATAGGAACACAAATACAGTATGCAAGGAAGAGAGAGCCTGAAGCACTGTGTATAGGAACACAAATACAGTATGCAAGGAAGAGAGAGCCTGAAGCACTGTGTATAGGAACACAAATACAGTATGCAAGGAAGAGAGAGCCTGAAGCACTGTGTATAGGAACACAAATACAGTATGCAAGGAAGAGAGAGCCTGAAGCACTGTGTATAGTAACACAAATACAGTATGCAAGGAAGAGAAAGCCTGAAGCACTGTGTATAGGAACACAAATACAGTATGCAAGGAAGAGAAAGCCTGAAGCACTGTGTATAGGAACACAAATACAGTATGCAAGGAAGAGAGAGCCTGAAGCACTGTGTATAGGAACACAAATACAGTATGCAAGGGAGAGAGAGCCTGAAGCACTGTGTATAGGAACACAAATGCAGTATGCAAGGGAGAGAGAGCCTGAAGCACTGTGTATAGGAACACAAATACTGTATGCAAGGAAGAGAGAGCCTGAAGCACTGTGTATAGGAAAACAAACACAGTATGCAAGGAAGAGAGAGCCTGAAGCACTGTGTATAGGAACACAAATACAGTATGCAAGGAAGAGAAAGCCTGAAGCGCTGTGTATAGGAACACAAATACAGTATGCAAGGGAGAGAGAGCCTGAAGCACTGTGTATAGGAACACAAATACAGTATGCAAGGAAGAGAAAGCCTGAAGCACTGTGTATAGGAAAACAAATACAGTATGCAAGGAAGAGAGAGCCTGAAGCACTGTGTATAGGAACACAAATACAGTATGCAAGGGAGAGCCTGAAGCACTGTGTATAGGAACACAAATACAGTATGCAAGGAAGAGAGAGCCTGAAGCACTGTGTATAGGAACACAAATACAGTATGCAAGGAAGAGAGAGCCTGAAGCACTGTGTATAGGAACACAAATACAGTATGCAAGGAAGAGAGAGCCTGAAGCACTGTGTATAGGAACACAAATACAGTATGCAAGGAAGAGAGAGCCTGAAGCACTCTGTATAGGAACACAAATACAGTATGCAAGGAAGAGAGAGCCTGAAGCACTGTGTATAGGAACACAAATACAGTATGTAAGGAAGAGAGAGTCTGAAGCACTGTGTATAGGAACACAAATACAGTATGCAAGGGAGAGAGAGCCTGAAGCACTCTGTATAGGAACATAAATACAGTATGCAAGGAAGAGAGAGCCTGAAGCACTGTGTATAGGAACACAAATACAGTATGCAAGGAAGAGAGAGCCTGAAGCACTGTGTATAGGAACACAAATACAGTATGCAAGGAAGAGAAAGCCTGAAGCACTGTGTATAGGAACACAAATACTGTATGCAAGGAACAGAGAGCCTGAAGCACTCTGTATAGGAACACAAATACAGTATGCAAGGAAGAGAGAGCCTGAAGCGCTGTGTATAGGAACACAAATACAGTATGCAAGGGAGAGAGAGCATAAAGCACTCTGTATAGGAACACAAATACAGTATGCAAGGAAGAGAGAGCCTGAAGCACTGTGTATAGTAACACAAATACAGTATGCAAGGGAGAGAGAGCCTGAAGCACTGTGTATAGTAACACAAATACAGTATGCAAGGGAGAGAGAGCCTGAAGCACTGTGTATAGGAACACAAATACAGTATGCAAGGGAGAGAGAGCCTGAAGCACTGTGTATAGGAACACAAATACTGTATGCAAGGAAGAGAGAGCCTGAAGCATTGTGTATAGGAGCACAAATACAGTATGCAAGGAAGAGAAAGCCTGAAGCACTGTGTATAGGAACACAAATACAGTATGCAAGGAAGAGAGAGCCTGAAGCACTGTGTATAGGAACACAAATACAGTATGCAAGGAAGAGAGAGCCTGAAGCACTGTGTATAGGAACACAAATACAGTATGCAAGGAAGAGAAAGCCTGAAGCACTGTGTATAGTAACACAAATACAGTATGCAAGGAAGAGAGAGCCTGAAGCACTGTGTATAGGAACACAAATACAGTATGCAAGGAAGAGAGAGCCTGAAGCACTGTGTATAGGAACACAAATACAGTATGCAAGGAAGAGAGAGCCTGAAGCACTGTGTATAGGAACACAAATACTGTATGCAAGGAAGAGAGAGCCTGAAGCACTGTGTATAGGAACACAAATACAGTATGCAAGGGAGAGAGAGCCTGAAGCACTGTGTATAGGAACAAAAATACAGTATGCAAGGAAGAGAGAGCCTGAAGCACTGTGTATAGGAACACAAATACAGTATGCAAGGAAGAGAGAGCCTGAAGCATTGTGTATAGGAACACAAATACAGTATGCAAGGAAGAGAGAGCCTGAAGCACTGTGTATAGTAACACAAATACAGTATGCAAGGAAGAGAGAGCCTGAAGCACTGTGTATAGGAACACAAATACAGTATGCAAGGAAGAGAGAGCCTGAAGCACTGTGTATAGGAACACAAATACAGTATGCAAGGAAGAGAGAGCCTGAAGCACTGTGTATAGGAACACAAATACTGTATGCAAGGAAGAGAGAGCCTGAAGCACTGTGTATAGTAACACAAATACAGTATGCAAGGAAGAGAAAGCCTGAAGCACTGTGTATAGGAACACAAATACAGTATGCAAGGAAGAGAGAGCCTGAAGCACTGTGTATAGGAACACAAATACAGTATGCAAGGAAGAGAGAGCCTGAAGCACTGTGTATAGGAACACAAATACAGAATGCAAGGAAGAGAGAGCCTGAAGCACTGTGTATAGGAACACAAATACTGTATGCAAGGAAGAGAGAGCCTGAAGCACTGTGTATAGGAACACAAATACAGTATGCAAGGAAGAGAGAGCCTGAAGCACTGTGTATAGGAACACAAATACAGTATGCAAGGGAGAGAAAACCTGAAGCACTGTGTATAGGAACACAAATACTGTATGCAAGGAAGAGAGAGCCTGAAGCACTGTGTATAGGAACACAAATACAGTATGCAAGGGAGAGAGAGCCTGAAGCACTGTGTATAGGAACACAAATACAGTATGCAAGGAAGAGAGAGCCTGAAGCACTGTGTATAGTAACACAAATACAGTATGCAAGGAAGAGAGAGCCTGCAGCACTGTGTATAGGAACACAAATACAGTATGCAAGGAAGAGAGAGCCTGAAGCACTGTGTATAGGAACACAAATACAGTATGCAAGGAAGAGAGAGCCTGAAGCACTGTGTATAGGAACACAAATACAGTATGCAAGGAAGAGAGAGCCTGAAGCACTGTGTATAGGAACACAAATACAGTATGCAAGGGAGAGAGAGCCTGAAGCACTGTGTATAGGAACAAAAATACAGTATGCAAGGAAGAGAGAGCCTGAAGCACTGTGTATAGGAACACAAATACAGTATGCAAGGGAAGAGAGAGCCTGAAGCACTGTGTATAGGAACACAAATACAGTATGCAAGGAAGAGAGAGCCTGAAGCACTGTGTATAGGAACACAAATACAGTATGCAAGGGAGAGAGAGCCTGAAGCACTGTGTATAGGAACACAAATACAGTATGCAAGGAAGAGAGAGCCTGAAGCACTGTGTATAGGAACACAAATACAGTATGCAAGGAAGAGAGAGCCTGAAGCACTGTGTATAGGAACACAAATACAGTATGCAAGGAAGAGAGAGCCTGAAGCACTGTGTATAGTACACAAATACAGTATGCAAGGAAGAGGAGAGCCTGAAGCACTGTGTATAGGAACACAAATACAGTATGCAAGGGAAGAGAGAGCCCTGAAGCACTGTGTATAGGAACACAAAATACAGTATGCAAGGAAGAAGAGCCTGAAGCACTGTGTATAGGAACACAAATACAGTATGCAAGGAGAGAGAGCCTGAAGCACTGTGTATAGGAACACAAATACAGTATGCAAGGAAGAGAAGCCTGAAGCACTGTGTATAGGAACACAAATACAGTATGCAAGGGAAGAGAGAGCCTGAAGCACTGTGTATATGGAACACAAATACAGTATGCAAGGAAGAGAGAGCCTGAAGCACTGTGTATAGGAACACAAATACAGTATGCAAGGAAGAGAGAGCCTGAAGCACTGTGTATAGGAACACAAATACAGTATGCAAGGGGAGAGAGAGCGCTGAAGCACTGTGTATAGGAACACAAATACAGTATGCAAGGAAGAGAGAGCCTGAAGCACTGTGTATAGGAACACAAATACAGTATGCAAGGAAGAGAGAGCCTGAAGCACTGTGTATAGGGAACACAAATACAGTATGCAAGGAAGAGAAGCCTGAAGCACTGTGTATAGGAACACAAATACAGGTATGCAAGGAAGAGAGAGCCTGAAGCACTGTGTATAGGAAACACAAATAACTGTATTGCAAGGAGCAGAGAGCCTGATGCATCTGCTGTTATAGGAACACAAATACAGTATGCAAGGAAGAGAGAGCCTCGAAGCAGCTGTGTATAGTAACACAATTACAGTATGCAAGGAGAGAGAGCATGAAAGCAAACTGTGTATAGGAACACAAATACAGTATGCAAAGGAAGAGAGAGCCCTTGAAAGCACTGTGTATAGGAAACTCAAATACAGTATGCAAGGGGGAGAAGAGCCGTGAAAGCACTGTATATAAGGAACACAAATACAAGTAATTCAAGGGAGAGAGCATGAAAGCCCTGTGTATAGGAACACAAATACAGTATGCTAGGATGAGAGAGCCTGAAGCACTGTGTATAGTAACACAAATACAGTATGCAAGGAAGAGAGAGCCTGAAGCACTGTGTATAGGAACACAAATACAGTATGCAAGGAAGAGAAGAGCCTGAAGCACTGTGTATAGGAACACAAATACAGTATGCAAGGAAGAGAGAGCCTGAAGCACTGTGTATAGGAACACAAATACAGTATGCAAGGAAGAGAGAGCCTGAAGCACTGTGTATAGGAACACAAATACAGTATGCAAGGAAGAGAGAGCCTGAAGCACTGTGTATAGGAACACAAATACAGTATGCAAGGAAGAGAGAGCCTGAAGCACTGTGTATAGTAACACAAATACAGTATGCAAGGAAGAGAAAGCCTGAAGCACTGTGTATAGGAACACAAATACAGTATGCAAGGAAGAGAAAGCCTGAAGCACTGTGTATAGGAACACAAATACAGTATGCAAGGAAGAGAGAGCCTGAAGCACTGTGTATAGGAACACAAATACAGTATGCAAGGGAGAGAGAGCCTGAAGCACTGTGTATAGGAACACAAATACAGTATGCAAGGGAGAGAGAGCCTGAAGCACTGTGTATAGGAACACAAATACTGTATGCAAGGAAGAGAGAGCCTGAAGCACTGTGTATAGGAAAACAAACACAGTATGCAAGGAAGAGAGAGCCTGAAGCACTGTGTATAGGAACACAAATACAGTATGCAAGGAAGAGAAAGCCTGAAGCGCTGTGTATAGGAACACAAATACAGTATGCAAGGGAGAGAGAGCCTGAAGCACTGTGTATAGGAACACAAATACAGTATGCAAGGAAGAGAAAGCCTGAAGCACTGTGTATAGGAAAACAAATACAGTATGCAAGGAAGAGAGAGCCTGAAGCACTGTGTATAGGAACACAAATACAGTATGCAAGGGAGAGCCTGAAGCACTGTGTATAGGAACACAAATACAGTATGCAAGGGAGAGCCTGAAGCACTGTGTATAGGAACACAAATACAGTATGCAAGGAAGAGAAAGCCTGAAGCACTGTGTATAGGAACACAAATACAGTATGCAAGGAAGAGAGAGCCTGAAGCACTGTGTATAGGAACACAAATACAGTATGCAAGGAAGAGAGAGCCTGAAGCACTGTGTATAGGAACACAAATACAGTATGCAAGGAAGAGAGAGCCTGAAGCACTCTGTATAGGAACACAAATACAGTATGCAAGGAAGAGAGAGCCTGAAGCACTGTGTATAGGAACACAAATACTGTATGCAAGGAAGAGAGAGCCTGAAGCACTCTGTATAGGAACACAAATACAGTATGCAAGGAAGAGAGAGCCTGAAGCACTGTGTATAGGAACACAAATACAGTATGTAAGGAAGAGAGAGTCTGAAGCACTGTGTATAGGAACACAAATACAGTATGCAAGGGAGAGAGAGCCTGAAGCACTCTGTATAGGAACATAAATACAGTATGCAAGGAAGAGAGAGCCTGAAGCACTGTGTATAGGAACAAAAAAACAGTATGCAAGGAAGAGAGAGCCTGAAGCACTGTGTATAGGAACACAAATACAGTATGCAAGGAAGAGAAAGCCTGAAGCACTGTGTATAGGAACACAAATACTGTATGCAAGGAACAGAGAGCCTGAAGCACTCTGTATAGGAACACAAATACAGTATGCAAGGAAGAGAGAGCCTGAAGCGCTGTGTATAGGAACACAAATACAGTATGCAAGGGAGAGAGAGCATAAAGCACTGTGTATAGGAACACAAATACAGTATGCAAGGAAGAGAGAGCCTGAAGCACTGTGTATAGTAACACAAATACAGTATGCAAGGGAGAGAGAGCCTGAAGCACTGTGTATAGGAACACAAATACAGTATGCAAGGGAGAGAGAGCATAAAGCACTGTGTATAGGAACACAAATACAGTATGCAAGGAAGAGAGAGCCTGAAGCACTGTGTATAGTAACACAAATACAGTATGCAAGGGAGAGAGAGCCTGAAGCACTGTGTATAGGAACACAAATACAGTATGCAAGGAAGAGAAAGCCTGAAGCACTGTGTATAGGAACACAAATACAGTATGCAAGGAAGAGAGAGCCTGAAGCACTGTGTATAGGAACACAAATACAGTATGCAAGGGAGAGTCTGAAGCACTGTGTATAGGAACACAAATACAGTTTGCAAGGAAGAGAGAGCCTGAAGCACTTTGTATAGGAACACAAATACAGTATGCAAGGAAGAGAGAGCCTGAAGCACTGTGTATAGGAACACAAATACAGTATGCAAGGAAGAGAGAGCCTGAAGCACTGTGTATAGGAACACAAATACAGTATGCAAGGAAGAGAGAGCCTGAAGCACTCTGTATAGGAACACAAATACAGTATGCAAGGAAGAGAGAGTCTGAAGCACTGTGTATAGGAACACAAATACAGTATGCAAGGGAGAGAGAGCCTGAAGCACTGTGTATAGGAACACAAATACAGTATGCAAGGAAGAGAAAGCCTGAAGCACTGTGTATAGGAAAACAAATACAGTATGCAAGGAAGAGAGAGCCTGAAGCACTGTGTATAGGAACACAAATACAGTATGCAAGGGAGAGCCTGAAGCACTGTGTATAGGAACACAAATACAGGATGCAAGGAAGAGAGAGCCTGAAGCACTGTGTATAGGAACACAAATACAGTATGCAAGGAAGAGAGAGCCTGAAGCACTGTGTATAGGAACACAAATACAGTATGCAAGGAAGAGAGAGCCTGAAGCACTGTGTATAGGAACACAAATACAGTATGCAAGGAAGAGAGAGCCTGAAGCACTGTGTATAGGAACACAAATACAGTATGCAAGGAAGAGAGAGCCTGAAGCACTGTGTATAGGAACACAAATACAGTATGCAAGGAAGAGAGAGCCTGAAGCACTGTGTATAGGAACACAAATACAGTATGCAAGGAAGAGAGAGCCTGAAGCACTGTGTATAGGAACACAAATACAGTATGCAAGGAAGAGAGAGCCTGAAGCACTGTGTATAGTAACACAAATACAGTATGCAAGGAAGAGAAAGCCTGAAGCACTGTGTATAGGAACACAAATACAGTATGCAAGGAAGAGAAAGCCTGAAGCACTGTGTATAGGAACACAAATACAGTATGCAAGGAAGAGAGAGCCTGAAGCACTGTGTATAGGAACACAAATACAGTATGCAAGGGAGAGAGAGCCTGAAGCACTGTGTATAGGAACACAAATACAGTATGCAAGGGAGAGAGAGCCTGAAGCACTGTGTATAGGAACACAAATACTGTATGCAAGGAAGAGAGAGCCTGAAGCACTGTGTATAGGAAAACAAACACAGTATGCAAGGAAGAGAGAGCCTGAAGCACTGTGTATAGGAACACAAATACAGTATGCAAGGAAGAGAAAGCCTGAAGCGCTGTGTATAGGAACACAAATACAGTATGCAAGGGAGAGAGAGCCTGAAGCACTGTGTATAGGAACACAAATACAGTATGCAAGGAAGAGAAAGCCTGAAGCACTGTGTATAGGAAAACAAATACAGTATGCAAGGAAGAGAGAGCCTGAAGCACTGTGTATAGGAACACAAATACAGTATGCAAGGGAGAGAGCCTGAAGCACTGTGTATAGGAACACAAATACAGTATGCAAGGAAGAGAGAGCCTGAAGCACTGTGTATAGGAACACAAATACAGTATGCAAGGAAGAGAGAGCCTGAAGCACTGTGTATAGGAACACAAATACAGTATGCAAGGAAGAGAGAGCCTGAAGCACTGTGTATAGGAACACAAATACAGTATGCAAGGAAGAGAGAGCCTGAAGCACTGTGTATAGGAACACAAATACAGTATGCAAGGAAGAGAGAGCCTGAAGCACTCTGTATAGGAACACAAATACAGTATGCAAGGAAGAGAGAGCCTGAAGCACTGTGTATAGGAACACAAATACTGTATGCAAGGAAGAGAGAGCCTGAAGCACTCTGTATAGGAACACAAATACAGTATGCAAGGAAGAGAGAGCCTGAAGCACTGTGTATAGGAACACAAATACAGTATGTAAGGAAGAGAGAGTCTGAAGCACTGTGTATAGGAACACAAATACAGTATGCAAGGGAGAGAGAGCCTGAAGCACTGTGTATAGGAACACAAATACAGTATGCAAGGAAGAGAGAGCCTGAAGCACTGTGTATAGGAACACAAATACAGTATGCAAGGAAGAGAAAGCCTGAAGCACTGTGTATAGGAACACAAATACTGTATGCAAGGAACAGAGAGCCTGAAGCACTCTGTATAGGAACACAAATACAGTATGCAAGGAAGAGAGAGCCTGAAGCGCTGTGTATAGGAACACAAATACAGTATGCAAGGGAGAGAGAGCATAAAGCACTCTGTATAGGAACACAAATACAGTATGCAAGGAAGAGAGAGCCTGAAGCACTGTGTATAGTAACACAAATACAGTATGCAAGGGAGAGAGAGCCTGAAGCACTGTGTATAGTAACACAAATACAGTATGCAAGGGAGAGAGAGCCTGAAGCACTGTGTATAGGAACACAAATACAGTATGCAAGGGAGAGAGAGCCTGAAGCACTGTGTATAGGAACACAAATACTGTATGCAAGGAAGAGAGAGCCTGAAGCACTGTGTATAGGAGCACAAATACAGTATGCAAGGAAGAGAAAGCCTGAAGCACTGTGTATAGGAACACAAATACAGTATGCAAGGAAGAGAGAGCCTGAAGCACTGTGTATAGGAACACAAATACAGTATGCAAGGAAGAGAGAGCCTGAAGCACTGTGTATAGGAACACAAATACAGTATGCAAGGAAGAGAAGCCTGAAGCACTGTGTATAGTAACACAAATACAGTATGCAAGGAAGAGAGAGCCTGAAGCACTGTGTATAGGAACACAAATACAGTATGCAAGGAAGAGAGAGCCTGAAGCACTGTGTATAGGAACACAAATACAGTATGCAAGGAAGAGAGAGCCTGAAGCACTGTGTATAGGAACACAAATACTGTATGCAAGGAAGAGAGAGCCTGAAGCACTGTGTATAGGAACACAAATACAGTATGCAAGGGAGAGAGAGCCTGAAGCACTGTGTATAGGAACACAAATACAGTATGCAAGGAAGAGAGAGCCTGAAGCACTGTGTATAGGAACACAAATACAGTATGCAAGGAAGAGAGAGCCTGAAGCATTGTGTATAGGAACACAAATACAGTATGCAAGGAAGAGAGAGCCTGAAGCACTGTGTATAGTAACACAAATACAGTATGCAAGGAAGAGAGAGCCTGAAGCACTGTGTATAGGAACACAAATACAGTATGCAAGGAAGAGAGAGCCTGAAGCACTGTGTATAGGAACACAAATACAGTATGCAAGGAAGAGAGAGCCTGAAGCACTGTGTATAGGAACACAAATACTGTATGCAAGGAAGAGAGAGCCTGAAGCACTGTGTATAGTAACACAAATACAGTATGCAAGGAAGAGAAAGCCTGAAGCACTGTGTATAGGAACACAAATACAGTATGCAAGGAAGAGAGAGCCTGAAGCACTGTGTATAGGAACACAAATACAGTATGCAAGGAAGAGAGAGCCTGAAGCACTGTGTATAGGAACACAAATACAGAATGCAAGGAAGAGAGAGCCTGAAGCACTGTGTATAGGAACACAAATACTGTATGCAAGGAAGAGAGAGCCTGAAGCACTGTGTATAGGAACACAAATACAGTATGCAAGGAAGAGAGAGCCTGAAGCACTGTGTATAGGAACACAAATACAGTATGCAAGGGAGAGAAAACCTGAAGCACTGTGTATAGGAACACAAATACTGTATGCAAGGAAGAGAGAGCCTGAAGCACTGTGTATAGGAACACAAATACAGTATGCAAGGGAGAGAGAGCCTGAAGCACTGTGTATAGGAACACAAATACAGTATGCAAGGAAGAGAGAGCCTGAAGCACTGTGTATAGGAACACAAATACAGTATGCAAGGGAGAGAGAGCCTGAAGCACTGTGTATAGGAACACAAATACAGTATGCAAGGGAGAGAGAGCCTGAAGCACTGTGTATAGGAACACAAATACAGTATGCAAGGGAGAGAGAGCCTGAAGCACTGTGTATAGGAACACAAATACAGTATGCAAGGAAGAGAGAGCCTGAAGCACTGTGTATAGTAACACAAATACAGTATGCAAGGAAGAGAGAGCCTGCAGCACTGTGTATAGGAACACAAATACAGTATGCAAGGAAGAAAGAGCCTGAAGCACTGTGTATAGGAACACAAATACAGTATGCAAGGAAGAGAGAGCCCTGAAGCACTGTGTATAGGAACACAAATACAGTATGCAAGGAAGAGAGAGCCTGAAGCACTGTGTATAGGAACACAAATACAGTATGCAAGGAAGAGAGAGCCTGAAGCACTGTGTATAGGAACACAAATACAGTATGCAAGGAAGAGAGAGCCTGAAGCACTGTGTATAGTAACACAAATACAGTATGCAAGGAAGAGAAAGCCTGAAGCACTGTGTATAGGAACACAAATACAGTATGCAAGGAAGAGAAAGCCTGAAGCACTGTGTATAGGAACACAAATACAGTATGCAAGGAAGAGAGAGCCTGAAGCACTGTGTATAGGAACACAAATACAGTATGCAAGGGAGAGAGAGCCTGAAGCACTGTGTATAGGAACACAAATACAGTATGCAAGGGAGAGAGAGCCTGAAGCACTGTGTATAGGAACACAAATACTGTATGCAAGGAAGAGAGAGCCTGAAGCACTGTGTATAGGAAAACAAACACAGTATGCAAGGAAGAGAGAGCCTGAAGCACTGTGTATAGGAACACAAATACAGTATGCAAGGAAGAGAAAGCCTGAAGCGCTGTGTATAGGAACACAAATACAGTATGCAAGGGAGAGAGAGCCTGAAGCACTGTGTATAGGAACACAAATACAGTATGCAAGGAAGAGAAAGCCTGAAGCACTGTGTATAGGAAAACAAATACAGTATGCAAGGAAGAGAGAGCCTGAAGCACTGTGTATAGGAACACAATTACAGTATGCAAGGGAGAGCCTGAAGCACTGTGTATAGGAACACAAATACAGTATGCAAGGAAGAGAGAGCCTGAAGCACTGTGTATAGGAACACAAATACAGTATGCAAGGAAGAGAGAGCCTGAAGCACTGTGTATAGGAACACAAATACAGTATGCAAGGAAGAGAGAGCCTGAAGCACTGTGTATAGGAACACAAATACAGTATGCAAGGAAGAGAGAGCCTGAAGCACTGTGTATAGGAACACAAATACAGTATGCAAGGAAGAGAGAGCCTGAAGCACTCTGTATAGGAACACAAATACAGTATG
Organism: Bombina bombina; assembly: GCF_027579735.1. Classification (NCBI taxonomy): domain Eukaryota; kingdom Metazoa; phylum Chordata; class Amphibia; order Anura; family Bombinatoridae; genus Bombina; species Bombina bombina. Next base: position 348,939,412 of record NC_069501.1, on the reverse strand, counting down.
CAAGGAAGAGAGAGCCTGAAGCACTGTGTATAGGAACACAAATACTGTATGCAAGGAAGAGAGAGCCTGAAGCACTCTGTATAGGAACACAAATACAGTATGCAAGGAAGAGAGAGCCTGAAGCACTGTGTATAGGAACACAAATACAGTATGTAAGGAAGAGAGAGTCTGAAGCACTGTGTATAGGAACACAAATACAGTATGCAAGGGAGAGAGAGCCTGAAGCACTCTGTATAGGAACATAAATACAGTATGCAAGGAAGAGAGAGCCTGAAGCACTGTGTATAGGAACAAAAAAACAGTATGCAAGGAAGAGAGAGCCTGAAGCACTGTGTATAGGAACACAAATACAGTATGCAAGGAAGAGAAAGCCTGAAGCACTGTGTATAGGAACACAAATACTGTATGCAAGGAACAGAGAGCCTGAAGCACTCTGTATAGGAACACAAATACAGTATGCAAGGAAGAGAGAGCCTGAAGCGCTGTGTATAGGAACACAAATACAGTATGCAAGGGAGAGAGAGCATAAAGCACTGTGTATAGGAACACAAATACAGTATGCAAGGAAGAGAGAGCCTGAAGCACTGTGTATAGTAACACACATACAGTATGCAAGGGAGAGAGAGCCTGAAGCACTGTGTATAGGAACACAAATACAGTATGCAAGGGAGAGAGAGCATAAAGCACTGTGTATAGGAACACAAATACAGTATGCAAGGAAGAGAGAGCCTGAAGCACTGTGTATAGTAACACAAATACAGTATGCAAGGGAGAGAGAGCCTGAAGCACTGTGTATAGGAACACAAATACAGTATGCAAGGAAGAGAAAGCCTGAAGCACTGTGTATAGGAAAACAAATACAGTATGCAAGGAAGAGAGAGCCTGAAGCACTTTGTATAGGAACACAAATACAGTATGCAAGGAAGAGAGAGCCTGAAGCACTGTGTATAGGAACACAAATACAGTATGCAAGGAAGAGAGAGCCTGAAGCACTGTGTATAGGAACACAAATACAGTATGCAAGGAAGAGAGAGCCTGAAGCACTCTGTATAGGAACACAAATACAGTATGCAAGGAAGAGAGAGCCTGAAGCACTGTGTATAGGAACACAAATACAGTATGTAAGGAAGAGAGAGTCTGAAGCACTGTGTATAGGAACACAAATACAGTATGCAAGGGAGAGAGAGCCTGAAGCACTCTGTATAGGAACATAAATACAGTATGCAAGGAAGAGAGAGCCTGAAGCACTGTGTATAGGAACACAAATACAGTATGCAAGGAAGAGAGAGCCTGAAGCACTGTGTATAGGAACACAAATACAGTATGCAAGGAAGAGAAAGCCTGAAGCACTGTGTATAGGAACACAAATACTGTATGCAAGGAACAGAGAGCCTGAAGCACTCTGTATAGGAACACAAATACAGTATGCAAGGAAGAGAGAGCCTGAAGCGCTGTGTATAGGAACACAAATACAGTATGCAAGGGAGAGAGAGCATAAAGCACTCTGTATAGGAACACAAATACAGTATGCAAGGAAGAGAGAGCCTGAAGCACTGTGTATAGTAACACAAATACAGTATGCAAGGGAGAGAGAGCCTGAAGCACTGTGTATAGTAACACAAATACAGTATGCAAGGGAGAGAGAGCCTGAAGCACTGTGTATAGGAACACAAATACAGTATGCAAGGGAGAGAGAGCCTGAAGCACTGTGTATAGGAACACAAATACTGTATGCAAGGAAGAGAGAGCCTGAAGCACTGTGTATAGGAGCACAAATACAGTATGCAAGGAAGAGAAAGCCTGAAGCACTGTGTATAGGAACACAAATACAGTATGCAAGGAAGAGAGAGCCTGAAGCACTGTGTATAGGAACACAAATACAGTATGCAAGGAAGAGAGAGCCTGAAGCACTGTGTATAGGAACACAAATACAGTATGCAAGGAAGAGAGAGCCTGAAGCACTGTGTATAGTAACACAAATACAGTATGCAAGGAAGAGAGAGCCTGAAGCACTGTGTATAGGAACACAAATACAGTATGCAAGGAAGAGAGAGCCTGAAGCACTGTGTATAGGAACACAAATACAGTATGCAAGGAAGAGAGAGCCTGAAGCACTGTGTATAGGAACACAAATACTGTATGCAAGGAAGAGAGAGCCTGAAGCACTGTGTATAGGAACACAAATACAGTATGCAAGGGAGAGAGAGCCTGAAGCACTGTGTATAGGAACAAAAATACAGTATGCAAGGAAGAGAGAGCCTGAAGCACTGTGTATAGGAACACAAATACAGTATGCAAGGAAGAGAGAGCCTGAAGCATTGTGTATAGGAACACAAATACAGTATGCAAGGAAGAGAGAGCCTGAAGCACTGTGTATAGTAACACAAATACAGTATGCAAGGAAGAGAGAGCCTGAAGCACTGTGTATAGGAACACAAATACAGTATGCAAGGAAGAGAGAGCCTGAAGCACTGTGTATAGGAACACAAATACAGTATGCAAGGAAGAGAGAGCCTGAAGCACTGTGTATAGGAACACAAATACTGTATGCAAGGAAGAGAGAGCCTGAAGCACTGTGTATAGTAACACAAATACAGTATGCAAGGAAGAGAAAGCCTGAAGCACTGTGTATAGGAACACAAATACAGTATGCAAGGAAGAGAGAGCCTGAAGCACTGTGTATAGGAACACAAATACAGTATGCAAGGAAGAGAGAGCCTGAAGCACTGTGTATAGGAACACAAATACAGAATGCAAGGAAGAGAGAGCCTGAAGCACTGTGTATAGGAACACAAATACTGTATGCAAGGAAGAGAGAGCCTGAAGCACTGTGTATAGGAACACAAATACAGTATGCAAGGAAGAGAGAGCCTGAAGCACTGTGTATAGGAACACAAATACAGTATGCAAGGGAGAGAAAACCTGAAGCACTGTGTATAGGAACACAAATACTGTATGCAAGGAAGAGAGAGCCTGAAGCACTGTGTATAGGAACACAAATACAGTATGCAAGGAAGAGAGAGCCTGAAGCACTGTGTATAGGAACACAAATACAGTATGCAAGGGAGAGAGAGCCTGAAGCACTGTGTATAGGAACACAAATACAGTATGCAAGGGAGAGAGAGCCTGAAGCACTGTGTATAGGAACACAAATACAGTATGCAAGGGAGAGAGAGCCTGAAGCACTGTGTATAGGAACACAAATACAGTATGCAAGGAAGAGAGAGCCTGAAGCACTGTGTATAGTAACACAAATACAGTATGCAAGGAAGAGAGAGCCTGCAGCACTGTGTATAGGAACACAAATACAGTATGCAAGGAAGAGAGAGCCTGAAGCACTGTGTATAGGAACACAAATACAGTATGCAAGGGAGAGAGAGCATAAAGCACTGTGTATAGGAACACAAATACAGTATGCAAGGAAGAGAGAGCCTGAAGCACTGTGTATAGTAACACAAATACAGTATGCAAGGGAGAGAGAGCCTGAAGCACTGTGTATAGGAACACAAATACAGTATGCAAGGGAGAGAGAGCATAAAGCACTGTGTATAGGAACACAAATACAGTATGCAAGGAAGAGAGAGCCTGAAGCACTGTGTATAGTAACACAAATACAGTATGCAAGGGAGAGAGAGCCTGAAGCACTGTGTATAGGAACACAAATACAGTATGCAAGGAAGAGAAAGCCTGAAGCACTGTGTATAGGAAAACAAATACAGTATGCAAGGAAGAGAGAGCCTGAAGCACTTTGTATAGGAACACAAATACAGTATGCAAGGAAGAGAGAGCCTGAAGCACTGTGTATAGGAACACAAATACAGTATGCAAGGAAGAGAGAGCCTGAAGCACTGTGTATAGGAACACAAATACAGTATGCAAGGAAGAGAGAGCCTGAAGCACTCTGTATAGGAACACAAATACAGTATGCAAGGAGAGAGAGCCTGAAGCACTGTGTATAGGAACACAAATACAGTATGTAAGGAAGAGAGAGTCTGAAGCACTGTGTATAGGAACACAAATACAGTATGCAAGGGAGAGAGAGCCTGAAGCACTCTGTATAGGAACATAAATACAGTATGCAAGGAAGAGAGAGCCTGAAGCACTGTGTATAGGAACACAAATACAGTATGCAAGGAAGAGAGAGCCTGAAGCACTGTGTATAGGAACACAAATACAGTATGCAAGGAAGAGAAAGCCTGAAGCACTGTGTATAGGAACACAAATACTGTATGCAAGGAAGAGAGAGCCTGAAGCACTCTGTATAGGAACACAAATACAGTATGCAAGGAAGAGAGAGCCTGAAGCGCTGTGTATAGGAACACAAATACAGTATGCAAGGGAGAGAGAGCATAAAGCACTCTGTATAGGAACACAAATACAGTATGCAAGGAAGAGAGAGCCTGAAGCACTGTGTATAGTAACACAAATACAGTATGCAAGGGAGAGAGAGCCTGAAGCACTGTGTATAGTAACACAAATACAGTATGCAAGGGAGAGAGAGCCTGAAGCACTGTGTATAGGAACACAAATACAGTATGCAAGGGAGAGAGAGCCTGAAGCACTGTGTATAGGAACACAAATACTGTATGCAAGGAAGAGAGAGCCTGAAGCACTGTGTATAGGAGCACAAATACAGTATGCAAGGAAGAGAAAGCCTGAAGCACTGTGTATAGGAACACAAATACAGTATGCAAGGAAGAGAGAGCCTGAAGCACTGTGTATAGGAACACAAATACAGTATGCAAGGAAGAGAGAGCCTGAAGCACTGTGTATAGGAACACAAATACAGTATGCAAGGAAGAGAAAGCCTGAAGCACTGTGTATAGTAACACAAATACAGTATGCAAGGAAGAGAGAGCCTGAAGCACTGTGTATAGGAACACAAATACAGTATGCAAGGAAGAGAGAGCCTGAAGCACTGTGTATAGGAACACAAATACAGTATGCAAGGAAGAGAGAGCCTGAAGCACTGTGTATAGGAACACAAATACTGTATGCAAGGAAGAGAGAGCCTGAAGCACTGTGTATAGGAACACAAATACAGTATGCAAGGGAGAGAGAGCCTGAAGCACTGTGTATAGGAACAAAAATACAGTATGCAAGGAAGAGAGAGCCTGAAGCACTGTGTATAGGAACACAAATACAGTATGCAAGGAAGAGAGAGCCTGAAGCATTGTGTATAGGAACACAAATACAGTATGCAAGGAAGAGAGAGCCTGAAGCACTGTGTATAGTAACACAAATACAGTATGCAAGGAAGAGAGAGCCTGAAGCACTGTGTATAGGAACACAAATACAGTATGCAAGGAAGAGAGAGCCTGAAGCACTGTGTATAGGAACACAAATACAGTATGCAAGGAAGAGAGAGCCTGAAGCACTGTGTATAGGAACACAAATACTGTATGCAAGGAAGAGAGAGCCTGAAGCACTGTGTATAGTAACACAAATACAGTATGCAAGGAAGAGAAAGCCTGAAGCACTGTGTATAGGAACACAAATACAGTATGCAAGGAAGAGAGAGCCTGAAGCACTGTGTATAGGAACACAAATACAGTATGCAAGGAAGAGAGAGCCTGAAGCACTGTGTATAGGAACACAAATACAGAATGCAAGGAAGAGAGAGCCTGAAGCACTGTGTATAGGAACACAAATACTGTATGCAAGGAAGAGAGAGCCTGAAGCACTGTGTATAGGAACACAAATACAGTATGCAAGGAAGAGAGAGCCTGAAGCACTGTGTATAGGAACACAAATACAGTATGCAAGGGAGAGAAAACCTGAAGCACTGTGTATAGGAACACAAATACTGTATGCAAGGAAGAGAGAGCCTGAAGCACTGTGTATAGGAACACAAATACAGTATGCAAGGAAGAGAGAGCCTGAAGCACTGTGTATAGGAACACAAATACAGTATGCAAGGGAGAGAGAGCCTGAAGCACTGTGTATAGGAACACAAATACAGTATGCAAGGGAGAGAGAGCCTGAAGCACTGTGTATAGGAACACAAATACAGTATGCAAGGGAGAGAGAGCCTGAAGCACTGTGTATAGCAGAGCTTTCCAAACTTTTCATGTTGGTGACACACTTTTTAGACCTACATCATTTTGCGACACAGTAATTCAGTTGTACTAGCAAACAGGAGGTTAAACTAACTTGTTTTAAGAGATACGAACACATACATAAATTATATAATAATAAAATGTATTTACAAGTAACAGTAAGTATGTGCAAGAATTAAAAAAATGTTTAATAACATCAATAGCTACTTAATATTTTAATGGGATGTATGAGGTTGATGGGATGAACACATTTTCTAAATATTTGGTGGAATATTAGATAAAGACACTCGCATTTCATCATCAAGCATTTTTAAGCTTCCCCTTCCTATCCATATATCAAGAGCAGGAGCAGCAATGCACTACTGGGATCTAGCTGCAAAAAGCTGCTTTGACTTCTGACTTTAGCCCAGCGTTTAAGCTACTACCCTCAGAGCTCTGCGAGTCCGACTGACTACTGCTCACGCTGCAAACACACTGCTGTCCCCACTCACTAACTACACATTGAGGAGACTACACGTGCAGTCAGGAGCCAATGTGCCGCCAATGGGAATAGTTTCAGTTCCCACTGAGCTGCGCCAATAGGTTAAGATGATCTGTGACCCACTAGGTATCAATCACGTGTCAACCACATGATATGCGTAGCAGGCAGGCGGAAAGTCAGAAACCAAAAAAAATTGTTGCTAAAGCAGGGACACACCTACACACTGCTGCCGACACACTAGTGTGTCCCGACACACAGTTTGGAAAGCACTGGTGTATAGGAACACAAATACAGTATGCAAGGAAGAGAGAGCCTGAAGCACTGTGTATAGTAACACAAATACAGTATGCAAGGAAGAGAGAGCCTGCAGCACTGTGTATAGGAACACAAATACAGTATGCAAGGAAGAGAGAGCCTGAAGCACTGTGTATAGGAACACAAATACAGTATGCAAGGAAGAGAGAGCCTGAAGCACTGTGTATAGGAACACAAATACAGTATGCAAGGAAGAGAGAGCCTGAAGCACTGTGTATAGGAACACAAATACAGTATGCAAGGAAGAGAGAGCCTGAAGCACTGTGTATAGGAACACAAATACAGTATGCAAGGAAGAGAGAGCCTGAAGCACTGTGTATAGTAACACAAATACAGTATGCAAGGAAGAGAAAGCCTGAAGCACTGTGTATAGGAACACAAATACAGTATGCAAGGGAGAGAGAGCCTGAAGCACTGTGTATAGGAACACAAATACAGTATGCAAGGAGAGAGAGAGCCTGAAGCACTGTGTATAGGAACACAAATACAGTATGCAAGGGAGAGAGAGCCTGAAGCACTGTGTATAGGAACACAAATACAGTATGCAAGGAAGAGAGAGCCTGAAGCACTGTGTATAGTAACACAAATACAGTATGCAAGGAAGAGAGAGCCTGCAGCACTGTGTATAGGAACACAAATACAGTATGCAAGGAAGAGAGAGCCTGAAGCACTGTGTATAGGAACACAAATACAGTATGCAAGGAAGAGAGAGCCTGAAGCACTGTGTATAGGAACACAAATACAGTATGCAAGGAAGAGAGAGCCTGAAGCACTGTGTATAGGAACACAAATACAGTATGCAAGGAAGAGAGAGCCTGAAGCACTGTGTATAGGAACACAAATACAGTATGCAAGGAAGAGAGAGCCTGAAGCACTGTGTATAGTAACACAAATACAGTATGCAAGGAAGAGAGAGCCTGAAGCACTGTGTATAGGAACACAAATACAGTATGCAAGGAAGAGAAAGCCTGAAGCACTGTGTATACGACCACAAATACAGTATGCAAGGAAGAGAGAGCCTGAAGCACTGTGTATAGGAACACAAATACAGTATGCAAGGAAGAGAGAGCCTGAAGCACTGTGTATAGGAACACAAATACAGTATGCAAGGAAGAGAGAGCCTGAAGCACTGTGTATAGGAACACAAATACTGTATGCAAGGAAGAGAGAGCCTGAAGCACTGTGTATAGGAACACAAATACAGTATGCAAGGAAGAGAGAGCCTGAAGCACTGTGTATAGGAACACAAATACAGTATGCAAGGAAGAGAAAGCCTGAAGCACTGTGTATAGGAACACAAATACAGTATGCAAGGGAGAGAGAGCCTGAAGCACTGTGTATAGGAACACAAATACAGTATGCAAGGAAGAGAAAGCCTGAAGCACTGTGTATAGGAAAACAAATACAGTATGCAAGGAAGAGAGAGCCTGAAGCACTGTGTATAGGAACACAAATACAGTATGCAAGGGAGAGCCTGAAGCACTGTGTATAGGAACACAAATACAGTATGCAAGGAAGAGAGAGCCTGAAGCACTGTGTATAGGAACACAAATACAGAATGCAAGGAAGAGAGAGCCTGAAGCACTGTGTATAGGAACACAAATACAGTATGCAAGGAAGAGAGAGCCTGAAGCACTGTGTATAGGAACACAAATACAGTATGCAAGGAAGAGAGAGCCTGAAGCACTGTGTATAGGAACACAAATACAGTATGCAAGGAAGAGAGAGCCTGAAGCACTGTGTATAGGAACACAAATACTGTATGCAAGGAAGAGAGAGCCTGAAGCACTCTGTATAGGAACACAAATACAGTATGCAAGGAAGAGAGAGCCTGAAGCACTGTGTATAGGAACACAAATACAGTATGTAAGGAAGAGAGAGTCTGAAGCACTGTGTATAGGAACACAAATACAGTATGCAAGGGAGAGAGAGCCTGAAGCACTCTGTATAGGAACATAAATACAGTATGCAAGGAAGAGAGAGCCTGAAGCACTGTGTATAGGAACACAAATACAGTATGCAAGGAAGAGAGAGCCTGAAGCACTGTGTATAGGAACACAAATACAGTATGCAAGGAAGAGAAAGCCTGAAGCACTGTGTATAGGAACACAAATACTGTATGCAAGGAACAGAGAGCCTGAAGCACTCTGTATAGGAACACAAATACAGTATGCAAGGAAGAGAGAGCCTGAAGCGCTGTGTATAGGAACACAAATACAGTATGCAAGGGAGAGAGAGCATAAAGCACTGTGTATAGGAACACAAATACAGTATGCAAGGAAGAGAGAGCCTGAAGCACTGTGTATAGTAACACAAATACAGTATGCAAGGAAGAGAGAGCCTGAAGCACTGTGTATAGGAACACAAATACAGTATGCAAGGGAGAGAGAGTCTGAAGCACTGTGTATAGGAACACAAATACAGTATGCAAGGGAGAGCCTGAAGCACTGTGTATAGGAGCACAAATACAGTATGCAAGGGAGAGCCTGAAGCACTGTGTATAGGAACACAAATACAGTATGCAAGGGAGAGCCTGAAGCACTGTGTATAGGAACACAAATAGAGTATGCAAGGAAGAGAGAGCCTAAAGCACTGTGTATAGGAACACAAATACAGTATGCAAGGAAGAGAGAGACTGAAGCACTGTGTATAGGAACACAAATACAGTATGCAAGGAAGAGAGAGCCTGAAGCACTGTGTATAGGAACACAAATACAGTATGCAAGGAAGAGAAAGCCTGAAGCACTGTGTATAGGAACACAAATACAGTATGCAAGGAAGAGAGAGCCTGAAGCACTGTGTATTGGAACACAAATACAGTATGCAAGGGAGAGAGAGCCTGAAGCACTGTGTATAGGAACACAAATACAGTATGCAAGGAAGAGAGAGCCTGAAGCACTGTGTATAGGAACACAAATACAGTATGCAAGGAAGAGAGAGCCTGAAGCACTGTGTATAGGAACACAAATACAGCATGCAAGGAAGAGAGAGCCTGAAGCACTGTGTATAGTAACACAAATACAGTATACAAGGAAGAGAAAGCCTGAAGCACTGTGTATAGTAACACAAATACAGTATGCAAGGGAGAGAGAGCCTGAAGCACTGTGTATAGTAACACAAATACAGTATGCAAGGGAGAGAGAGCCTGAAGCACTGTGTATAGGAACACAAATACAGTATGCAAGGAAGAGAGAGCCTGAAGAACTGTGTATAGGAACACAAATACAGTATGCAAGGGAGAGCCCGAAGCACTGTGTATAGGAACACAAATACAGTATGCAAGGAAGAGAGAGCTTGAAGCACTGTGTATAGGAACACAAATACAGTATGCAAGGGAGAGAGAGCCTGAAGCACTGTGTATAGGAACACAAATACTGTATGCAAGGAAGAGAGAGCCTGAAGAACTGTGTATAGGAACACAAATACAGAATGCAAGGGAGAGAGAGCCTGAAGCACTGTGTATAGGAAAACAAATACAGTATGCAAGGAAGAGAAAGCCTGAAGCACTGTGTATAGGAACACAAATACAGTATGCAAGGAAGAGAGAGCCTGAAGCACTGTGTATAGGAACACAAATACAGTATGCAAGGAAGAGAGCGCCTGAAGCACTGTGTATAGGAACACAAATACAGTATGCAAGGAAGAGAGAGCCTGAAGCACTGTGTATAGGAACACAAATACAGTATGCAAGGAAGAGAGAGCCTGAAGCACTGTGTATAGGAACACAAATACAGTATGCAAGGAAGAGAGAGCCTGAAGCACTGTGTATAGGGACACAAATACAGTATGCAAGGAAGAGAAAGCCTGAAGCACTGTGTATAGGAACACAAATACTGTATGCAAGGAAGAGAGAGCCTGAAGCACTGTGTATAGGAACACAAATACAGTATGCAAGGAAGAGAGAGCCTGAAGCACTGTGTATAGGAACACAAATACAGTATGCAAGGAAGAGAAAGCCTGAAGCACTGTGTATAGGAACACAAATACAGTATGCAAGGAAGAGAGCCTGAAGCGCTGTGTATAGGAACACAAATACAGTATGCAAGGAAGAGAGAGCCTGAAGCACTGTGTATAGGAACACAAATACAGTATGCAAGGGAGAGAGAGCCTGAAGCACTGTGTATAGGAACACAAATACAGTATGCAAGGAAGAGAGCCTGAAGCGCTGTGTATAGGAACACAAATACAGTATGCAAGGAAGAGAAAGCCTGAAGCACTGTGTATAGGAACACAAATACAGTATGCAAGGTAGAGAGAGCCTGAAGCACTGTGTATAGGAACACAAATACAGTATGCAAGGAAGAGAGCCTGAAGCACTGTGTATAGGAACACAAATACAGTATGCAAGGAAGAGAGAGCCTGAAGCACTGTGTATAGGAACACAAATACAGTATGCAAGGAAGAGAAAGCCTGAAGCACTGTGCATAGGAACACAAATACAGTATGCAAGGATGAGAAAGCCTGAAGCACTGTGTATAGGAACACAAATACAGTATGCAAGGGAGAGAGAGCCTGAAGCACTGTGTATAGGAACACAAATACAGTATGCAAGGAAGAGAGCCTGAAGCGCTGTGTATAGGAACACAAATACAGTATGCAAGGAAGAGAAAGCCTGAAGCACTGTGTATAGGAACACAAATACAGTATGCAAGGTAGAGAGAGCCTGAAGCACTGTGTATAGGAACACAAATACAGTATGCAAGGAAGAGAGAGCCTGAAGCACTGTGCATAGGAACACAAATACAGTATGCAAGGAAGAGAGAGCCTGAAGCACTGTGTATAGGAACACAAATACAGTATGCAAGGAAGAGAGAGCCTGAAGCACTGTGTATAGGAACACAAATACAGTATGCAAGGGAGAGCCTGAAGCACTGTGTATAGGAACACAAATACAGTATGCAAGGAAGAGAGAGCCTGAAGCACTGTGTATAGGAACACAAATACAGTATGCAAGGAAGAGAGAGCCTGAAGCACTGTGTATAGGAACACAAATACAGTATGCAAGGAAGAGAGAGCCTGAAGCACTGTGTATAGGAACACAAATACAGTATGCAAGGAAGAGAGAGCCTGAAGCACTCTGTATAGGAACACAAATACAGTATGCAAGGAAGAGAGAGTCTGAAGCACTGTGTATAGGAACACAAATACAGCATGCAAGGAAGAGAGAGCCTGAAGCACTGTGTATAGGAACACAAATACAGCATGCAAGGAAGAGAAAGCCTGAAGCACTGTGTATAGGAACACAAATACAGTATGCAAGGAAGAGCCTGAAGCACTGTGTATAGGAACACAAATACAGTATGCAAGGAAGAGAGAGCCTGAAGCACTGTGTATAGGAACAAAAATACAGTATGCAAGGAAGAGAGAGCCTGAAGCACTGTGTATAGGAACACAAATACAGTATGCAAGGAACAGAGAGCCTGAAGCACTGTGTATAGGAACACAAATACAGTATGCAAGGAACAGAGAGCCTGAAGCACTGTGTATAGGAACACAAATACAGTATGCAAGGAAGAGAAAGCCTGAAGCACTGTGTATAGGAACACAAATACAGTATGCAAGGAAGAGAGAGCCTGAAGCACTGTGTATAGTAACACAAATACAGTATGCAAGGAAGAGAGAGCCTGAAGCACTGTGTATAGGAACACAAATACAGTATGCAAGGAAGAGAGAGCCTGAAGCACTGTGTATAGGAACACAAATACAGTATGCAAGGAAGAGAGAGCCTGAAGCACTGTGTATAGGAACACAAATACAGTATGCAAGGAAGAGAGAGCCTGAAGCACTGTGTATAGGAGCACAAATACAGTATGCAAGGAAGAGAGAGCCTGAAGCACTGTGTATAGGAACACAAATACAGTATGCAAGGAAGAGAGAGCCTGAAGCACTCTGTATAGGAACACAAATACAGTATGCAAGGAAGAGAGAGCCTGGAGCACTGTGTATAGGAACACAAATACAGTATGCAAGGAAGAGAGAGCCTGAAGCACTGTGTATAGGAAAACAAACACAGTATGCAAGGAAGAGAGAGCCTGAAGCACTGTGTATAGTAACACAAATACAGTAAGCAAGGAAGAGAGAGCCTGAAGCACTGTGTATAGGAACACAAATACAGTATGCAAGGAAGAGAGAGCCTAAAGCACTGTGTATAGGAACACAAATACAGTATGCAAGGAAGAGAGAGCCTGAAGCACTGTGTATAGGAACACAAATACAGTATGCAAGGAAGAGAGAGCCTGAAGCACTGTGTATAGGAACACAAATACAGTATGCAAGGAAGAGAGAGCCTGAAGCACTGTGTATAGGAACACAAATACAGTATGCAAGGAAGAGAAAGCCTGAAGTACTGTGTATAGGAACACAAATACTGTATGCAAGGAACAGAGAGCCTGAAGCACTGTGTATAGTAACACAAATACAGTATGCAAGGAAGAGAGAGCCTGAAGCACTCTGTATAGGAACACAAATACAGTATGCAAGGAAGAGAGAGCCTGAAGCACTGTGTATAGGAACACAAATACAGTATGCAAGGAAGAGAGAGCCTGAAGCACTGTGTATAGGAAAACAAACACAGTATGCAAGGAAGAGAGAGCCTGAAGCACTGTGTATAGTAACACAAATACAGTAAGCAAGGAAGAGAGAGCCTGAAGCACTGTGTATAGGAACACAAATACAGTATGCAAGGAAGAGAGAGCCTAAAGCACTGTGTATAGGAACACAAATACAGTATGCAAGGAAGAGAGAGCCTGAAGCACTGTGTATAGGAACACAAATACAGTATGCAAGGAAGAGAGAGCCTGAAGCACTGTGTATAGGAACACAAATACAGTATGCAAGGAAGAGAGAGCCTGAAGCACTGTGTATAGGAACACAAATACAGTATGCAAGGAAGAGAGAGCCTGAAGCACTGTGTATAGGAACACAAATACAGTATGCAAGGAAGAGAAAGCCTGAAGCACTGTGTATAGGAACACAAATACTGTATGCAAGGAACAGAGAGCCTGAAGCACTGTGTATAGGAACACAAATACAGTATGCAAGGGAGAGAGAGCCTGAAGCACTGTGTATAGGAACACAAATACAGTATGCAAGGAAGAGAAAGCCTGAAGCACTGTGTATAGGAACACAAATACTGTATGCAAGGAACAGAGAGCCTGAAGCACTGTGTATAGGAACACAAATACAGTATGCAAGGAACAGAGAGCCTGAAGCACTGTGTATAGGAACACAAATACAGTATGCAAGGAAGAGAGAGCCTGAAGCACTGTGTATAGGAACACAAATACAGTATGCAAGGAAGAGAGAGCCTGAAGCACTGTGTATAGGAACACAAATACAGTATGCAAGGAAGAGAGAGCCTGAAGCACTGTGTATAGGAACACAAATACAGTATGCACGGTTCATATGCACATGGTATGATGCAGTACTCTAACAGGAACATAATGCTTCACTTTGTCCCTTTAATGAACTGGTTTGAAAGCTGAAGCCAGACAGGGCAAGGGGTAATAAGCAAATTCTGAGATGCCCAAAATGAATACAAAAACCCACTTGAAACCTGTGTGTATATATATATATATATGTGTATCTAATATATAGACAGATCAATCATAGTCCCAGTGTTTCAGCACGCACCGCTCCTTAGCTTAATATGCACCGGTGCTCAGTCTTTAACAAAAACAGGAATATAAATTACTAGTGGTTAGTACTTTGTTAGCTATGTATTGATAGCACAATTGAACAATTGTATTTTTGCAGTGCTACTTTGTATGAAAAAAAAGAAAAAGAAGGGGTTAATCTGCTTTCTATTTGCAAGGTAACATTACATTGGGTGGGGTTTATAATAAAAATGTGCACTTGTGTAGTTTGTAGTTTGTAAAACTTTGTTGGGCTTGAAAAAGGCATGGTAATCATGCAGAAACGTTAACCTTTTTAATGGCAATAAGTTTACAAGACACTAACGGCTAGATTTAGAGTTTGGCGTTAGCCGTCAAAACCAGCGTTAGGGGCTCCTAACGCTGGTTTTGGGCTACCGCTGGTACTTAGAATCAGTCAGGAAAGTGTCTAACGCTCACTTTGCAGCCGCAACTTTTCCATACCGCAGATCCCCCTACGCCAATTGCGTATCCTATCTTTTCAATGGGATCTTTCTAACGCTGGTATTTAGAGTCTTGGCTGAAGTGAGCGTTAGAAATCTAACGACAAAACTCCAGCCGCAGCAAAAAGCCAGGAGTTAAGAGCTTTCTGGGCTAACGCCGGGTCATAAAGCTCTTAACTACTGTGCTCTAACGTACACTAACACCCATAAACTACTTATGTACCCCTAAACCGAGGCCCCCCCACATTGCTGCCACTGTAATAAAAAAAATTAACCCCTAATCTGCCGACCGCACACCGCCGACCCCTATATTATATTTTTTAACCCCTAATCTGCCCCCCCAAACGTTGCTGCTACCTACCTACAATTATTAACCCCTAATCTGCCGACCGGACCTCACCGCTACTATAATAAAGTTATTAACCCCTAATCCGCCTCACTCCCGCCTCAATAACCCTATAATAAATAGTATTAACCCCTAATCTGCCCTCCCTAACATCACCGACACCTAACTTCAAGTATTAACCCCTAATCTGCCGACCGGACCTCATCACTACTCTAATAAATTTATTAACTCCTAAAGCTAAGTCTAACCCTAACACCCCCTAAATTAAATATAATTTAAATCTAACGAAATAAAATAAATCTTATTAAATAAATTATTCCTATTTATAGCTAAATACTTACCTGTAAAATAAACCCTAATATAGCTACAATATAAATTATAATTATATTGTAGCTATTTTAGGATTAATATTTATTTTACAGGTAACTTTGTATTTATTTTAACCAGGTACAATAGCTATTAAATAGTTAATAACTATTTAATAGCTACCTAGTTAAAATAATTACAAAATTACCTGTAAAATAAATCCTAAGCTAAGTTACAATTAAACCTAACAATACACTATCAATAAATTAATTAAATAAAATACCTACAATTACCTACAATTAAACCTAACACTACACTATCAATAAATTAATTAAATAAAATACCTACAATTAAATACAATTAAATAAACTAACTAAAGTACAAAAAATAAAAAAGAACTAAGAACAATTTTAAGCTAATTACACCTATTTTAAGCCCCCTAATAAAATAACAAAGCCCCCCAAAATAAAAAAATTCCCTACCCTTTTCTAAAAAAAAAATAGAAAAGCTCTTTAACCTTACCAGCCCTTAAAAGGGCCTTTTGCGGGGCATGCCTCAAAGAATTCTGCTCTTTTGCCTGTAAAAATACAATTTTTAAAAATTTTACAATACCCCCCCAACATTACAACACACCACCCACATACCCCTAATCTAACCCAAACCCCCCTTAAATAAACCTAACACTAAGCCCCTGAAGATCTTCCTACCTTATCTTCACCACGCCGGGTATCACCGATCGCTCCAGAAGAGCCTCCAAAGTCTTCATCCAAGCCCAAGCGGGGGCTGAAGAGATCCATCATCGGGCTGAAGAGGTCCATCATCAGGCTGAAGAGGTCCATCATTGGGCTGAAGTCTTGATCCAAGCGGCGGCTGAAGAGGTCCATCATCGGGCAGAAGTCTTCATCCTATCCAGGCAGAAGAGGACATCCGGACCGGTAGACATCTTCATCCAAGCCGCATCTTCTATCTTCATCCATCCGGAGCAGAGCGGAGCCATCTTCTTCCAGCTGACGCGGATCCATCCTCTTCTACCGATGCCTACTCGCCGAATGACGGTTCCTTTAAATGACGTCATCCAAGATGGCGTCCCTCGAATTCCGATTGGCTGATAGGATTCTATCAGCCAATTGGAATTAAGGTAGGAAAATTCTGATTGGCTGATGGAATCAGCCAATCAGATTCAAGTTCAATCCGATTGGCTGATCCAATCAGCCAATCAGATTGAGCTCGCATTCTATTGGCTGATCGGAACAGCCAATAGAATGCGAGCTCAATCTGATTGGCTGATTCCATCAGCCAATCAGAATTTTCCTACCTTAATTCCGAATGATGGTTCCTTTAAATGACGTCATCCAAGATGGCGTCCCTCGAATTCCAATTGGCTGATAGGATTCTATCAGCCAATCGGAATTAAGGTAGGAAAAATTCAGATTGAGCTTGCATTCTATTGGCTGTTCCGATCAGCCAATAGAATGCAAGCTCAATCTGATTGGCTGATTGGATCAGCCAATCGGATTGAACTTGAATCTGATTGGCTGATTCCATCAGCCAATCAGAATTTTCCTACCTTAATTCCGATTGGCTGATAGAATCCTATCAGCCAATCGGAATTCGAGGGACGCCATCTTGGATGACGTCATTTAAAGGAACCGTCATTTGGCGAGTAGGCGTCGGTAGAAGAGGATGGATCCGTGTCAGCTGGAAGAAGATGGCTCCGCTCCGGATGGATGAAGATAGAAGATGCGGCTTGGATGAAGATGTCTACCGCTCCGGATGTCCTCTTCTGCCCGGATAGGATGAAGACTTCTGCCTGATGATGGACCTCTTCAGCCGCCGCTTGGATCAAGACTTCAGCCCGATGATGGACCTCTTCATCCCGATGATGGACCTCTTCATCCCGATGATGGATCTCTTCAGCCCCCGCTTGGGCTTGGATGAAGACTTTGGAGGCTCTTCTGGACCGATCGTGATACCCGGCGTGGTGAAGATAAGGTAGGATGATCTTCAGGGGGGTAGTGTTAGGTTTATTTAAGGGGGGTTTGGGTTAGATTAGGGGTATGTGGGTGGTGGGTTGTAATGTTGGGGGGGGTATTGTATGGTTTTTTTTTAGGCAAAAGAGCAGAATTCTTTGGGGCATGCCCCGCAAAAGGGCCTTTTAAGGGCTGGTAAGGTAAAAGAGCTTTTCTATTTTTATTTTAGAATAGGGTAGGGAATTTTTTTATTTTGGGGGGCTTTGTTATTTTATTAGGGGGCTTAAAATAGGTGTAATTAGCTTAAAATTGTTCTTAGTTCTTTTTTATTTTTTGTACTTTAGTTAGTTTATTTAATTGTATTTAATTGTCGGTAGAGTAGGTGTAATTAGCTTAAAATTGTTGTAATCTTTTTCTAATGTTTGTAAATTACTTATTTTTTGTAACTTAGTTCTTTTTTTATTTTTTGTACTTTAGTTTATTGATAGTATAGTGTTAGGTTTAATTGTATTTAATTGTAGGTATTTTATTTAATTAATTTATTGATAGTGTAGTGTTAGGTTTAATTGTAGGTAATTGTAGGTATTTTATTTAATTAATTTATTGATAGTGTAGTGTTAGGTTTAATTGTAACTTAGGTTAGGATTTATTTTACAGGTAATTTTGTAATTATTTTAACTAGGTAGCTATTAAATAGTTATTAACTATTTAAAAGCTATTGTACCTGGTTAAAATAAATACAAAGTTGCCTGTAAAATAAATATTAATCCTAAAATAGCTACAATGTAATTAT